>NW_008345224.1:2154610-2165263 GCF_000622305.1 Nannospalax galili
CCCATCTCTCCAGCCATGACTGTTTTATTTATACATGTCTGACATTTGCAGAGCACTCTAAGAGCCAGTGTACTGCTTTGAATCTAAGATACTGCACTGTCTATCTATTGGAGAATTGCGTCTGGAGACTTCTGGTAAAACTTTGCTCCTTTTAGAATCCATACTGAGCCCCCTGTTACTTCTTTGTCTATGTGCTTGTTTCCGACATAATTTTTAGGTTAATGTTATCCTGATCTGCTCCTTTTAGAATCCATACTGAGCCCCCTGTTACTTCTTTGTTTGTCTATGTGCTTGTTTCCGACATAATTTTTAGGTTAATGTTATCCTGATGGGTTTTAGGAGAATCTGTAACATGATTGTAGGTTACTTCATGAGATAAATTACTGTGGGAGAGACTCTCACCTATTTTATGCAAATGACTATACTTATTTTAACTTAAATTAGAGACAATTACCAACCTTGTCCTCAGTGTTAAAGTTTAACACTTTTAATATAAGTTTCATGTTATTTGGTTATACCTGTGAAGTGTTAGGAAAAATTCTGCAACAATTAAAGGTGATTCTTCATCTATTGCCTGCAGTCCATTCCTGTGTGGCTTGCTGTAGTGGTGGTATAGTTTGAATGTAAGATGCCCCCCAAACCACATGTGTTTGAACACTTGGTCTGCAGCAGGTGGAGATGTTTAGTGTGGCACTTGAGTGAGGAGGTCACTGCAGATCAGTCTTGAGGCTTTATATCCCAGTCCCACTTCCTGTTCACTTCTGCTTCCTTACTGAAGAAGTCATGTGACCAGCTGTCTCACACTCCTACTGCCATATTTTCTTTGCCATGATGGACTGTATCTATTTCAACTGTGAGCTGAAATAAGCCCTTCCTCCCCTAAGTTGATTCCTGTCAGGTACTTTGTCACAACAAGAAAAGTCACTGATACAAATAGGTGGTAGAATGCTCTTTTCGTGCATTTGACATTCATTTGACTTTGGGTTCTCATTCTTCCTTTCAGTTCCAATGGTGAGAATGCTGATTTCTGCACGTTTGCAGGGTTGTGTGGGCTAGAGTTCCATCATGAAAGTCTGTTCTCCTTAGGATTTCCATTTTGTTTTCTTTTCCTTGGACATAAATTATCTGGGGATAAGAAGTTTGGTTTTGTCTATGCCATCCATCAGCATTGCATCAAAAACTCCACAGAGCTTACTTTGGCTCTCTCTCTCTCTCTCTCTCTCTCTCTCTCTCTCTCTCCATCTCTCTCTTGCTCTCTCTCTCTCGCTCTCTCTCTGCTACCACTGTGTGTGTGTGTGTGTGTGTGTGTGTGTGTGTGTGTGTGTTCAGGTGCTGAGCTCTCTCTCTGCTACCACTGTGTGTGTGTGTGTGTGTGTTCAGGTGCTGCGCTGTCTACCTTTTGTTCATTTAGACAGGGCCTCCCACTGTTCTGGAACTCACTCAGTATGTTAGGCTGTCTGGCCATGAGTCTCAGGGATCCTCCTGTCTTTGCCTCACCATTTCCAGGATTATAAGCACATGCCACATTGCATGGATTTTTTACCTGGTTCTGAGGATGGAACTCAGGTCATTGTATTTGTAAGGTAAGCATTTTATTGACTAAGCTATCTCCCCAGCCCCTTTATTTATGATTTCTCTGATCTGTTATCTGCTAGCAGTTTGACTGAAAACATATTTAGTTGTCTTTAAACTGTTATCCCATTGGACACTGTGTTTACGGATCTAAAGTACCATTCCTACTAATACTTGGTTATGTGACCTTATTGTTCCTTTGGGACGTTCAAGTGCTCATTGGAGAATTTACCTAGACACACTAATTTTTGGTGGGCTATTTTGAAGTATTTTTTCTATATTGAACTAAACAGAAGTTTAATTCAAATATGAACTCTCTGGGACATCTGATAAGCTTCTCAAAGAGAATATGTGATAAATATTTATATAGAAGTGCATATATATATATATATATCACCAACTTTGCATTTATATAAGACTCTCCTGTCCATAGTACCAAATACTATGAGTTGGTTGCTAGGATTCCTTATCCCTGTGGTTTCCCTTTCAGTCACTGAATAATTAAGATGACTCTCAGTATATACACAGTAGTATAGCTGAGTCATTTGGAAGTTCAAATTTTAGTTTGCTTTTTAAAAATTATTTTGATTGATTCTTTGAGGTAGTGGATCAATATAAAGAAAACTTATTTTTCCAGACACAACAGGGCAGGTGCACACATGAACCCACAGCTCTTGTGACAGCATGTACAAGTCCTACATAAGCCCAAGCCAGATGAATTTTAGTTTTCTGAGGAAACTCCATACTGATTTCTGTAGTGGTTGAATCAACTTATATTTCCTTTTCCACACAGTCATCAACATTTATTACTCATTTTTTAAAAATATGTTTAGGGCTGGAGAGTTGGCTTAGTGGTTAAGAGCACCCACTGCTTTTACAGAGGACTTGGGTTTGATCCCCAGAACCCACATGGTGGTTAACAACCATCCAGTTCAAGGGGATCTGATGCTCTCCTCTGACCCCTGTGGACATTGCATGATGCAGGTGCACTTACACATACTAAAAATGTATTTTTATTTATTATTATTTTATGTGTATGTGTGTATTGCCTGCATGTGTTTTAATAAATAAAAATACATTTTTTAGATGTATGTGAGTGCACCCGTGTCATGCAGTGTCCATGGAGGTCATAAGAGGACGTTCCTGGCACTGGAGATACAGATGGTTGTTAGCTGCCATGTGGTTGCTGGGAATCGAATCCAGGTTCTCTGCAAGAGCAGTCAGTGCTCTTAACAGCTGAGCCACCTCTCCAGTGCTACTCTTTTTTTTAATTACTGCAATTCTGAATGGGGTGAGATGGAATATTAATTTAATTTTCACTTGTGTTTCCCTGATGGCTAAGGATGTTGAACAGTTTTCGTGTGTACTGGCCATCTGCACTTCATCTTTTGAGGATTGTCTATTCATTTTTGATACTGACTAGAGGGTGGGTTCTTTTTCTCTATCAGTTAAAGAATTAAAAGACAGGAAAAGAGCTCAACACTAAGTGAAAGTGAATGTTATTGGCAAAGATTACAGAATTCTCATGTAGAGAAGGTACCTTCAGAGCCCCAGATTCTAAAGGGATTTGTTTTTATTTGGGCTTAGGGTATCCCACCTGGTGATTCCTCTCCCTTCCTTTCTCTATTGGTAAAGGTACCTGTGAGCCCCTTCTATGGCATGCAATAACTGAACTGGTGGTTGGTTGGGGTAAGAGTGGGTGTTCTAACCTCCTCTGCTCTTTGTGATATAACAGTTACAGTGAGGCCTACTACATGTAGGAGAAATGGGCTATGTTTCTGAGAAATGGAAACTTACTGTGGGGACAAAAATCCACAAGAAGATGGAAACTTATGGCCTATTATTCTGAGAAAAAAATAATTTAAAAACCTAACTGAGTTATTATGTTTCCCAGTCTTCCATGATAGTGGTCCATAGCCTCATATCATTAGCTCATTTATTGATTGAATCATTTGTATGGTGGTTTGAGTAAAGTGTCCCCCTTAGGCTCAAGTATTTGAGTACTTGGTCAGTTAGTGTTTGTGGAGGTTCAGGAGGTGTGGCCT
The DNA here is from genome assembly GCF_000622305.1 of Nannospalax galili. Lineage (NCBI taxonomy): Eukaryota > Metazoa > Chordata > Mammalia > Rodentia > Spalacidae > Nannospalax > Nannospalax galili. The sequence goes on from NW_008345224.1 coordinate 2,158,228, forward strand.
TGCTGGAGGAAGCATGTTTATTTATTTATTTATTATTTATTTATTCTTAGTTCCTTACGTCTTCTAGGGTGTTAGCCTCTTGTCAAATGTGTAGCTGATGATTTCCTCCCATTCACTAGACAATTTATTTACTTGATTATTTCCTTTGCCATGCATAAGCTATTTAATTTCATGCAATCTGATTTGTCAGTTCTTAGTATAATTTCCTGAATTATTGAAGTCTTTTCCAGAAAGTTCTCACCTATGTCTATATTTTTGAGATGTTTTCCTCTTAACAGTGTCAGAGATTAAATTCTTGCATTAAGATATTTGGCCCAGCCAATAAGTCAACATACTACAGAGATGTATACCTGCATGCTGTGTTTATTTCTGCACTATTGGCAATGGCCAAATTATGGAACCAGCCTAGGAGTCTATCGACAGATGAAATAATAAAGAAAATGTGGTGTGTGTGTGTGTGTGTATGTGTGTGCATGCGTGCATGTGTTTGTGTGTGTATACAATGGAGTTTTATTTAGTCATAAAAGAAATCAAATTATGTAGTTTGCTGGAAAATGGATGCAATGGACGGTGATAATATTAAGTGAAACAAGTCAGATACAGACAGCCAAATGTCACAGGCTCTCTCTCATTTGTTACCCCAATAATTCCTTATAGATACATAAAGCCATTTAGTCATATGTATATATGACATTAAAACAGAAGAGAGACTAGAGGAGAGAGAAGACTAATGGGGGGTGGGGGACAGGAAAAGGACTAAAGGGGAAGGTAAGAGGTAATGAGCAAACATGGCAGAAGTATATAATATACTTGAAAGAAATTGTCTGTATGAAATCCAGATCTATACAAAGAAAATACACCCAAAATTTTAAAAAATGAATCTAATAAATTCATACAGGTTAAATGGCAGAACCCTGTTTAGAATCCATGTGTTCAATATGTACAACTAGTGTTAAAATAATTACTGCACTTTAAGGATGGGGCCCCTGCTTAGTTTGGGCACGTTCCAGTGGATGGCCCCCATACCCAGGAGTATTGGTGTAGCTCAAATTGAAGTCCATGAGTGATTAGAAAACAAAGAGAACATGAAGTTGGGGAATAGGAGGCGGAGGCAGACCTGGGAGAAGTTATGAGGAGGAACTAGGGTTGAACATGACCAAAATACATTGTATGTCCCCATATCCTTTTAATATATTTTACATTCTCATTTTCTTTTTTAACAATTATGAGACATAATAACATTAACAAATAAATTTTCCATCTGTTGTGAGAATTCTTTTCCTGGGGATACTAAGCAATGCTTATTCCCTTTTAAGGTTCTATTGTCAAACCAATGTTTGATTAAAGTTTTCTTGGGGAAACAATGAATTTACTCAGCTTACTTACAGAGATGACTGAGGTGTATGAGTGATCTGAGGGTATGCCCACTGGAAAGCCTTTACCCAGCATGGATCAAGCCTTCTCTTCCTAGCCTTCCCCAGATTATATACTTTAGTCCTCCCCAAATCCAGGAGACCTATGTGTGATTACAGCCAAATTACATACAGTTGGCTGGGAAGAGTGGCTTGGTACTCCATGAGTGTCCACTGACCCTGCTTGCTCCTTTAATGAAGGAACACAACCATCAACAAGCCCAATTGTGACAATGTTTAGCAAGCAGGCACAGGTGAAGCCATCCAAATGGTAGTTGTTTTACACAGTTGAGACAGTTGTACAGTATTTGAAATTTGCTCTGTTCTGACTTTTTCTGATTCCCTGTCTAGAACTTGTAATGCTAACTACTCTTGCCTTTACTTCTCCTTCACATCCCCTATTCACCAGTCAAGGACCTTCTTTTCTCCATACAGATAAAAGTTATGCAATTTGGGAGTCTTTTAGGTAGACCCACCGATGGCGTACCCCAATTGCCTCACCCTGTGTCCCTGTTCAGCATGGAAAAGCCAGAGCTGTCTGTGTCCCAATTCCCTAATGATAAATTGGGTAACTTCCTCAGAAGATGATGTGATAAGAATAGGAGGTAGGAATTGGCTAGGCAGTTAGAGTAAAAAGACTCCAAAGAAAAGTAGCTAGTTTCTTGGCTAAAAGTCAAAATGTACTTAGGCCTCTTAGCAACATACTCTTCCAAAGACCAAAAATGTCAAAAGTATTTGGGAGCTCTTATCTAATCCCTGAAAGATTTTAGGGTTACCTCTTCAGAGGGGGGAATGTTCGAGTAGCAATAAGCCACATTTAAAAGAAAAGAAAAGAAAGAAAGAAAGAAGAAAGAAAGAAAAAAAAAAGTTGTCAGAAAAAAGTGATGGGTGATGTGGGAGGTATTGGAGGGGAGGGAGTGGGAGTGGATTTGATCAAAACAACTTATATGCATGTATGAAATTCCCAATAATGTTTTTTTTTAAGAAAAACACATTGCATGAAATTCTCAAAGAATTAAATTTTTTTTTTTTTTTTAGAAAGAATAGAAACCAAAGACTTCCCTGTAGGTGGGAGTGTAAATAAATGTGTCAATGAAGATCCAACAAATCAGGAGATTTTTTGTTTCTGTGATTTTAGACTCCTGCTTTGTTTATTGTTGACATGAAAGTCTGTAACAATGCTGTCATTCACCTTCATAGTTTTTTAATGACTCTGGCTATGAACTTGTTATATGAATGAATTTTGGGGTCTTTTGTCATAAAATGTCTTTTGGTCTCATAAAAAGAAATCATTCCAATTTTTCCAGTAGAGAAAGCACTCCATCATGTGGTTCCCGATTACAGGCCAAATATAATTTTCAGATCTCTTAGGGGAGAAAAAATGAGAATGGACGTGACAAAAACATTTCCTGTGGATACAGCAGAGACCCAAGTCCACACCCTTATCTTCAGAGTCACATGACTGGATGGCATCTGTGTCTTGCTGCTTACATCCTACAGCCTCAATATCTTTGTCTCCACGTATCCCATCTTGCTGTCCACCTGCCATCCATATTGTGATTTCTGATCACCACCTAGTACCCCGGCATGCAGCTCCTATAGCTCCCTACAAAGTCTCCTGGATCATGTAGGAACTCTTCTTACTGTTCCTCATCTTGCTGATATCTCTTTCATGTTTACTCTCCAGTTGTTAATTTAAACTACACATTGTTTTGTGGACCTGAGTGGGGACCTGAACAGGGACCTGAAGGGGGGTGGTGTGGGGACCTGTGCATGTCATTGCATCTCTGCTCATCTCTATCACAAGTGCATCAGATTTGAAGCCTTCGCAGACAGTAAACCTCACTCATGTCTATGAAACTGGAAATCAGCGCTACTCTACCAACTTGATGATCCTCTTTAAAATGAAATTGAAGTTGTCGTTGCAGTTGGAAAGATTGCTCAGTGGTTAGGGTTACTTGCTGCTCTTCCAGAAGACCTGAGTTCAGTTCCCAGCACACGTATAGGTGGCTCATAACTGCCTATAACTCCAGCTGCAGGGAGTCTTATGTCGCCTTCTGCCCTCCTCAGGGAACTGCACGCATGTGGCATACACTCTCACAGACACACACATGCAAAGATAAACATACACACAAATAAAATGAAATTGTTGGACAAGAGGTATTTTTTTATTTCACCATCACACCATGTTTTATTTTTTTGTTTACTTTGGTGGCATACAAAGCATTGATGGGGCTGGAGAGATGGCTCAGCACTTAAGAGTGCTTGTTGCTCTACAGAGGGCTCAGGTTCAGTTTCCAGCACTCATGTCAGATGACTCACAACTACCTGCAGCTCCAGCTCTAGAGCATCTGGTGCCCTCTCTGGTCTCCATGGGCACCTGCATGTACACAGATGCACACAAAAATAAAATAAATCTGAGACAACAACAAAAGTCCACATTGTTTTATGGTGTCTTTTGGATGATTTGTGCGTAAGTATATTTATGTAGGTGTATTTTACAGACAATAATTTTTGTGAACTAATGAGGGTTACTTACAGACCATGTGTGAAGGGTTATTTATGGGAGTGTGGATAATTTGCCAATGGCAACACCATTGAGGAAAATGTCTCTCCCTTCTCCAGGGACCACTAATTGCCTGTACATTTAATTCTGTATGTGTGTGCTGTACGTGTTTGTGCTGTATGTGTATGTGATGTATTCAGGTGAGTGTGAGATGTATATGTACTCATGCATGTTGTAGGCCATATGTATGCTCAAGAGTGTGTATTCTGTATGTAAGCTCATGTGTGTATGCTTATATATATGTTGTACATATGCTCATGTGTGTACACTGTATGTATGCTCATGTGTGTACTTTATGTATCTTCATGTGTACATGTGCTGTATGTGTGCTCATGTGCATGTGTGTTGTATGCATGCTTGTGTTTGTGTGTGATGTATATGCACTCATGTATGTTGTAGGCTGTATGCACGTTCAAGTGTGTGTATGCTGTATGTAAGTTCATGTGTGTGCTATATGTACATTCATGTGTGTGCTGTATATATATTGTACATATGCTTGTGTATGTACACTGTATGTATGTGCATGTGTGTATTGCATGTAGTCTCATGTGTATGTGTGTACTGTATGTAGCCTCATGTGTATGTGTGCTGTATTTATCCTCATGTGTATGTGTGATATATGTATCTTCATGTGTACATGTACTATATGCATGCTCATGTGCATGTGTACTGTATGCATGCCCTGTTTGTGAGTGTGTGATGTATATGTGCTCATGTGTGTGTATGCTATATGTATGTTCATGTGTGTGATATATGTATGCTCATGTGTGTGCTGTATGGATGCTTGTGTGTGAGTAAATGTGCTGTATATATGCTCATGTGTGTGTTGTATATTTTTCATGTGTGTTTGTTGTATTATGCTCATGCATGTGCTGTACATATGCTCATGCATATGTGGTCTGTGTACATGTTCACATGTATGTGCTGTTTGTATGATCATGTGTATGTGCTGTATGTGGTGTGTGTGCATGCTGTATGTATACTCCTATAAGTTTGTATATGCTGTGTGCTGTGGATGTATGGTACACATGCTCATGTGTGTGTACTGTATGTATGCTCATAGTTGTATGTACTATAGGAATGATCATGTGTTTGTGTATGTGTGCTGTATGTTTGCATATTTGTGCATGAGTATGCCCATGTAAATGTGTGCATACTGTATATAAGCTTGTGTGTGTGCTGCATTTGTGCTTGTGTGTGTCCTTTATGTATGCTCATGTGTGTGTTGGGTGATCCACATGCCGATGTGTGCACATGGGGTCAGCAGAAGACCAAGACTGAGTATCCTGCTCTATCACTTTATCTATTCCCTTGAGATAGGGTCTCTCACTGCACTTGGAACTCATCACTTTTCTTTTGTTTTGTTTCAGCTAGGACAGCTGGCCAGCAATCCTCCTGTCTCCACCCCCAGCAGCACTCTGGTTATAGGCTCACATGTGGCCACATCTACCCTTTTTTAAAAGTGGATGTGGGGGATATGACCTCAGGTAGTCATGCTTGTACAGCGAGTACTTTTACCCACTGAGCTGTCCCCCTCAGCCTCTATAAATTAAACTTTTAAAAGTGTATCATTTGAATAGGCTTGTTATTAGGATTCATGTAGTCAGTGTTGTAATCAAGATATAGGACAATGCCACTGCCCTGAGACAGCCTCCATGCCACAGCCCTGAGACAGCCTCCATGCCACTGCCCTGAGACGGCCTCCATGCCACTGCCCTGAGACAGCCTTCATATCACTGCCCTGGGACAGCCCTCATGCCACTGCTCCTGAGGCAGACCCCATATCTGTTTACAGTATCACAGGTGCAACCACAAATCTATTTTCTGTCCCTGTAAATTTTCCTTTCCTAGAATGTTGTAGAACGAAATTGTGTAATACATGGCATTCTCTGTCTGGTTTCTTGTTGGGGACCTCTGCTGTTTGGGTCGCAGTCTCTCCATGTCTGGATAGCCGCGAGCCGGCTCGGCACATAATGGAAGGACTCCCCTTTTCAGCGGGGCACCTCCTACTCTCTTCCTGACTTACCTTTGAAGTGGCCAACACAGACACATGACCTCTGGCATAGAAACTATCAGGTTTTTTATAATCAGGCACTGTCTGACAGCCTGACTGATAGAAGCCCACTGCCTCATGTAAATAAAGCATCCTAGGAGCACCTATCAGCTGAGGCTTTTGCTACTGCCTCCACACTATAAATCTTCTAGTTTTACCCTAATAAAGCAGAGCTGAATCTCTGAGTCTAATGGAGCTGAATCACTGAGTCTAATGGAGCTGTGCGAGCGGCACACAACAACAGCTGGCGCCCAATGTGCGGCTCCTGGAACACGCAGAATTCGTGAGTATCCCTTCCATCAGAAGGGCATCTCACTGAGTCTAATGGAGCTGAATCACTGAGTCTAATGGAGCTGTGTGAGTGGCACGCAACAACAGCTGGCGCCCAATGTGCAGCTCCTGGAACACGCAGAATTCGTGAGTATCCCTTCCATCAGAAGGGCATCAGCAACCCCTTTCTCCTATCAGGACTAGAGAGTCCATCCAATCAGGGGGACATCGTGAGCATCTCTCCCACCAGGAGAGCATCAAAAATCTCTTTTCCTTCATCTCCCATCAGGAGATTACCCTTTCTCCTATCAGGAGTGGAACATCTGCCCAAACAGGGGGACATCGTGAGTATCTCTCCCATCAGGAGAGCATCAAAAATCTCTCTTTCCTTCATCTCCCATGAGGAGATTAAAGGCAGCTTTTCCTTTAAGCCATCCCCACCTTTGCGGGATCAGAAACCTCTCTTTCCTTCATCTCCCATCAGAAGATTAAAAGGCATCTTTGCCTTTAAGCCATCCCCACCTTTTCGGGATCAGAAATCTCTCTTTCTTTCATCTCCCATCAGGAGATTAAAAGGCAGCTGTGCCTCCAAGCCACCCCACTCTTGGGGCCTGGCAGTCTCTTCTCTCTTTTCCTCCTTTTATTTTCGGTCTAAGTCTTCGCGTGGGACCGTTAAAGACAAAGAAGCAACTGAAGCTTTCTGGTCAAGGCTACTCCTTGATGTCAGCTGAAGGC
>NW_008345224.1:2165357-2166247 GCF_000622305.1 Nannospalax galili
TATATTAACACTGCTAGAAAAACCCCCAAAGTTCTAAGGGATCTTCACATAAGCCTTAAAGTCAGCTTCTAAAATAAACTTCCCTAATCCGTTTTGTTATCTTGCCCCCAGGGTACTCAAACCACAGCTAAAACCAGTTAGGTGAGAATTTAAATTAACTAGCCCCTGTGGAGCACTTGAAAGTTCAAGGTGGCTCGTGCCGTATAAGCAAACAAACAAAACTCTAAAAGCCATTTTTTTTTTTCCTGTAGACCTTAAATGTGCCGCTATTCTTGTGTCTGTCAGAGCGTTTCAATCCCCTGGTGTCAGACTGCTCCAGGAACATTAAACGCCAGACAACACTACTTTCCTTTTATAATGGGTAATTCAGCATCACGCCAAAGTATAAGCAAACAAACAAAAGATCTCTAAAAGCCATTTTTTTTCCTGTAGACCTTAAATGTGCCGCTAGTCTTGTGTCTGTCAGAGCGTTTCAATCCCCTGGTGTCAGACTGCTCCAGGAACATTAAACGCCAGACAACACTACTTTCCTTTTATAATGGGTAATTCAGCATCACGCCAAAAAAAACTCCAAATTTCCTCCCTTAGAGCCCTGCTTAAATCAAGAGGACTTAAGATTTCCCAAAAGAAAGCTCAAAATTTTGGAATGAAGTATCTCAATTTGCACCCTGGATCCTGTCAGCAGACATTTCTGATCCAGAGGTCTGGACTAACATTGCATATCTGGCTCATAGAAAGGAAATTCAGGAAAGATGCAATTTGCCCCTTTCCTTTCTCCCCATAATAGCAGCCATCCAACAATGCTTAGGAAACCCACCTAAGATCGAGGAAAACTTACAAGCACCAGGAAATAATAAAGGGGAGGGTTCAAAAAGACCCTAAAGATTTCC
>NW_008345224.1:2167398-2170117 GCF_000622305.1 Nannospalax galili
TATAAAACAGAAGAGCACTGGACTTAATAACTGCTGAACATGGGGGGACGTGTGTGGTATTGGGAGAGGAATGCTGTTTCTTTGTAAATGAATCAAATGTTGTTGAAACCAATGTTAACACTCTCAAAAAAACTTTTAATGATCTATTTTCAAGATTTCAACCCACCAAACAATTAGGTTGGATTAGCAATCCCTTGCTTTCATAGCTCCTACCACTTGTTGGCCCCCTGGTCATACTGTGTATTATTTTGATGCTTACTCACTGTTTTATAAGATTTCTCTGCTGACAAATTACTGCCATTGCTGAAATCACTACAAAAACAGGTCATGGTCAATTATCAGACTTTGGATTCTCCCGAGACAGATGAGTTGGCTCTTAAGGCTTGTGATGTCATTTCTCCATTTCAAATCAAACAGGGGGAGATGTTGGGGACCCCTGCTGTTTGGGTCACAGTCTCTCCATGTCCAGATAGCCACGAGCCGGCTCGGCCCATAATGGAAGGACTCCCCTTTTCAGCGGGCCACCTCCTACTCTCTTCCTGACTCACCTTTGAAGTGGCCGCCACAGATACATGACCTCTGGCATAGAAACTACCAGGTTTTTATAATCAGGCACTGTCTGACAGCCTGACTGATAGAAGCCCACCGCCTCATGTAAATAAAGCATCCTAGGAGCACCTATCAACTGAGGATTTTGCTACTGCCTCCACCCTATAAATCTAGTTTTACCTTAATAAAGTGGAGCTGAATCACTGAATCTAACGGAGGTGAATCACTGAGTCTAACGGAGCTGAATCACTGAGTCTAACGGAGCTGTATCACTGAGATCATCTGACTGAGCTGATTTGTGTCTCACTGTGCCTGCGACCAGCCTGTGATTCAGTCTCCCTGGAGGAGCTGTCCCCCGTCAGCATTCACTCGCAAAGATTCTGCGTTCACCGTTCCTGCACCTCCCCCGCCCTCGTGGTTCAGTGGCCAACGACTCAAGAGCACAGTGAGAGCGTTCCGCAGCTAGCCTGAGCCCCCTGCAGATTGGCGCAGCCCACCCGGCAGCTTGCAGCAATCCGCAGAGTCGCCAGTGCCCAGCAGCCTGCCTTGGCGCAGAGTCTGCACTCGCCAGAGCCATCGCAGACCCGCCCGATCTGTAGTTCCCAGCACCCGGCAGTTGTGGAGAGCCAGGGACCCGCCCAGCAGCGCAAAATCCATGCGCCGCAGGCAACAACAGTTTCTTGCACTTGGCATACTGTTTTTGAGTTTTATCCATATTGTTGTATGTAGAAATAGGGTTTTTTGTTATTTCATTTCCATCACTGTCACAAAATATTCTGATTTTAAAAAGCAGCTTAAGGGAGAAAGGGCTTATTTTAGCTCACAATTCCAAGTTACAGTCCATTGCTGCAGAGAAGTCAAGAAGATGGCCGCTACTGGAAGCAGCTGGTCAATTACATCCATGGTTAAGAGCAGTGAATTCATGCATCATACTTAACAGTGCTCAGCTAGGATCTCTTGCCTAGGGAACTGAATCATCCACAGTGGGCAGATCTTCCCACCTCATTTAAGGGAATCAAGATAATCCCCCACAGACACCCGCTAGGCTAATTTAATCTAGAGAGTCCCTCACTGAGACTCCCTTCTCAGGTGATTCTAGATTGTGTTAAGGTGACACTGTGTATACAAACATTTCAAGATGATTTTTGACTGCTAAAAAATCAAGATTTTCAAGTGGATTACATGCCAGATGTCTGTTTAATTTTATGAGAAATTGCCTGGCTTCCGTGGGCCTGCAGGACCCTCAGCAGGCCTCTTTCCTACCCACAGGCCTCTCTCCAGGGTAAGTCCATTGCACCCTCCACGCCTTGACTCCCCCAGCCTCATTCACCCTCCCATCTCCACCGCCGTTCCATCGTCCCAGTTTGGGCCCTGCCCCATTCCTTGTCTTGGGGTCCCAGACACCTGGGGAACCAATACTGCTCCTTGATCCTTTTCATCCAGACCAACCTAGTGCCTTCTCTAGACCCCAGGAGCACTGCTTCTGCCACCTTCAACTCCCTCTGCTTCCCTGGGCCTGCACCCCCCACCAGCCTCTTTCTGGGACGCTGGAGCTGAACTTTCCTCTTCCTGATCCTTGGCATCCAGACCAACCCAGCTCCTCAGTGCAGTCCTCAGGAGGCCTTGGGGGCCTCTTTCCACCCCATCTACCTTTGCATCTCTCAGTGGCAGGGCCACCAGCTGCCCTAGACCAGCATCTTTCCTGGGCCAGGCTCCCAGGACAGTCCAACCCCCAAATTCCTGAGGCCAATATCGTTCCTGGAGGGATCCAAACATTAGGAGAAAGCCTGAAAACATCTGACCCTTACCTGAATTGGTCCTCTGTGGGAACTCCTGAGGACAAAAGCAATCCGGCCACTCCAACATAAAATCAAAAGAGAAAATCAGAAGCTTAGATGATCCAGCTTTTCATGCCCAAAAAGTAAACCACAAAGACACATAAAGTTCACAAAAAGAAGCAGACCTAAACATGAAAGCATGAGTCTCACATGAACACCAGAAAATACAAAAGAAATTCACATGTCAAAATCACAGAAAAAAAATAATAGCATGAAAAACCAAAACAACATATCCCCAGCAAGTACCAACAGTACTCTAGAGGAGTACAATGAGAAATCCCTAGAGATAACACAGGACATGGAACTCAAAAGAACAATTATAAACACGATAA
>NW_008345224.1:2171568-2172302 GCF_000622305.1 Nannospalax galili
AGTATAACAGTGTAAAAGTACAACTATAGCAAGAATATAAACAAAAAAAATGACAGGATTCAATACTCATCTTTCATTAATAACTTTAAACGTTAATGGACTGAACTCCCCAGTCAAAAGACACAGACTAGGTGAATGGATTAAGAAACAAAACCCATCTTTCTGTTGTCTGCAAGAAACTCATCTCGCTTTCAAGGACAGACACTACCTCAAAATGAAAGGATGGAAAAATATATACCAAGCAAAAGACACTAAGAAAAAAGCAGGCATAGCAATTCTAATATCTGACAAAATACTTTAAACTAAAACTAATCAGAAGAGACAAAGAGGGCCACCTCATTTTGATCAACGGAACCATGACTCAAGAAGATATTACAATGATGAACATATATCCACCAAACTCTGGTGCACCCAACTTCATATAAGCAATACTACAGGACTTTAAGTCCCAGATTAACCCCAACTCATTAACAGTAGGGGACTTCAATACCCCACTGTCTCCAGTCGATATATAAACAGGGCAGAGACTTAACAGAGAGACATCTGAATTAAACAATACCATGTATCAAATGGACTTAACAGACATCTACTGAGTATTCTACCCAAGCACCAAAGGACATACTTTCTACTCAGCACCCCATGGAATCTTGTCCAAAATAGACCATATACCGGGGCACAAAACGACCCTCAACAAATACAAAAAGATTGAAATAATTCCATGTATTTTATCAGAC
>NW_008345224.1:2172546-2172992 GCF_000622305.1 Nannospalax galili
ATTGTAACCCAAGACAACAAATGAAACCCAAACCCAGCAGACAAGAAGAAATAACAAAAATTGGGGCAGGAATTAATGAAATTGAAACAAAGAAAACAATACAAAGAATCAACAATTCCAAGAGCTGTTTCTTTGAAAAGATAAACAAGACTGATAGACGACTAGCCCAGTTAACCAAAAGAAAGAAAGAGCACCTCCAACTCAACAAAATCAGAGATGAAAGAGGAAACAACACAACAGGCACCAGAAAGATACAGATCATTATAAGGAAATACTTTAAAAACCTATATGCTAGTAAATTTGAAAACCTAAAAGAAATGGATGGCTATGTAAAGGCTTGGGAACCACCAAAACTAAACCAAGAAGAGATTACCAGCTTAAACAGACCCATAAAACATAAGGAAATTGAAACAGCAATACAAAGCCTCTTGACAAACAAAAGTCCA
>NW_008345224.1:2173100-2173859 GCF_000622305.1 Nannospalax galili
CTCCCAAATTCTTTCTATGAAGACAACATCACTCTAATACCCAAACCAGGTAAAGACACAACCAAAAAAGAAAACTATAGACCCATAATCCTTAATGAACAGATGCAAAAATTCTCAACAAAATACTTGCAAACTTCATACAGACACACATCAAAAAGATCATCCACCATGATCAAGTCAGCTTTATCCCAGAGATGCAGGGATGGTTCAATATACGTAAGTCAATAAACGTCATAAGTCACATAACTGAGCTCAAACACAAGAACCACATGGTCATCTCAATAAATGCAGAGAAGGCCATTGACAAAATTCAACATGCATTTATGTTCACAGTCCTACAGAGAATTGGACTGTAGGGAACATACCTCAACATGAATAAAGCCATATGTAAAAAACCCACAGCCAACATCATTCTAAATGGAGAAAAACTGGAAGCATTCCATTGAAATCAGGAACCAGACAAAGCTGTCCACTATCCCCACTTCTCTTTAACATAGTACTTGATCTTGAACATAGTGCTTGAAATTCTTGCAAGAGCAATAAGACAAGAGTAGGAAATTAAAGGAGCAATAATTGAAAAAGAACAGATCAAATTATACCTTTTTGCAGATTGATGCTATGATATGATAAGGGATGCCAAATATTCCACCTGAAAACTCCTAGAACTTATTAAGAAGTTCAGTAAAGTGGCAGGTTAGAAAATTAACCTACAAAAGTCTGTAGCCTTTCTATATACCAATAACAAGAAATCAGAGAAAG
>NW_008345224.1:2174725-2179297 GCF_000622305.1 Nannospalax galili
AAGAGAAAAAATGATATCAAATGTTGAAGAGGATATGGGGAAAGGGGAACACTCATCCACTGCTGGTGGGATTGCAAACTTGTTCAACCCTTATGGAAAGCAGTGTGGAGCACTCTTAAAAAACTACAAATGAACCTATCATTTGACCCAGTTATACCACTCCTTGGCATTTACCCAAAGAACTCATCCAATTGCAGAGACACTTGTACATCCATGTTTGTTGCTGCTCTTTTCACAATAGCTAAGAGACAGAAGCAACCTAAGTGTCCCTCAACTGAGGAGTGGATAATGAGAATGTGGTTCATTTATACGATGGAGTTTTACTCAGTAGTAAAGAAAGATGAAATGATATCTGCAGGTCAAAGGATGGAACTAGAAACTGTTATACTAAGTGAAGTAACATAGACTCAGAAAAAAAATCGACATATGTTCTCCCTTATATGTTGTTCCTAGAACTAAATCCTGATAAGTGAGTATGTATCCAGACATAACTACAGGAACCAGAATAATGGAAAGGAAACAGGGATGTTTTATTCAGCAGTAGAGAAAGATGAAATCATGAAATTTGCAGGTAAATAGATGGAACTAGAAACTGTCATACTAAGTGAAGTAATACAGACTCAGAAGAATAATTGACATATGTTCTCCCTCATATGTGGATCCTAGAACCAGACTCTGATAGATAAGTATGCAACCAGACATAACTACAGGAACCAGGACAATGGAAAGGAAACAGGGAGGTTAAAAAAAAAGAAACTGCCAAATTGTTTTTCAAAGTGGTTCCATCATTTTGCATTCCCACCAATAATGTGTGACCATCAAGCACCATTTCACATTCTTGCTGTCATGGCTTGGATAGGAAATGTCCCCCTCTAATCATGTGCTGAACACTTGGTCCCCAGGTGGTGATGCTATTTGGAGAATTTCTGGAGACTTCCGAAGGTGGGGGCTAGCTGGAGGAAGCAGATCGCTGGGAGCCTGTCCCGGGGGACTATGCCCTCTCCCAGGACCCTCTCTTTCTTTATCTCTGCTTTTCATGCACAATGAGGTGAAGAGTCTCTTCTGTCACATGCCCACACTGCTGAGGGGTTCAATCCAGTTTTAGAAGTTTGTTTCATGGTTTGTGATGTACACAAAGTACCAGAGCCAGCTAACAGAAAAACATGGCTTAAACCTCTGAGACTAGACTGTGAGCAAATAAGTTCTTCCTCCCTATAACTAACTCTCTCTCTCTCTCTCTCTCTCCCTTTTATATTAAGGGCTGTCCTAGTTTCATTTCTGTTGTTGTGATATAATACCTGACCAAAGCAACTTTATGGGAGAAAGGGATTATTTAACACACAATTCCTGGTCACAGTGCATCATGGGTGGAAGTCAAGATAGGAACTTGAAGCGGCTCTTGTTGCATCCTTGGTGAAGAAGAGGGGGGCATGAATGCGTGCATGCCTAGTTGTGCTCAGCTCCTTCTCTATACTTATATTGTTCAAAATCTCCTGCCTAGGGAACCTCACCACCCATAGTGGTTCCATTAAAATAATCAAGGTAATTTCCCATGGGCTTGCCCACTGGCCAACCTGATCTTGATACTCTGTCTTTCAGACTCTCTTTCCAGGTTATTCTACATTGTGTCAACCTGACAGTTAAAATCAACCCCCACAAGGCTTCCTGTAGCCCAGGCTAGACTCAAACTCAATATGTAGGTGAGATTGGCCTTGATTCCCTGAGTACTGTTGCTAGAATTTCAGGTATACATCACCATTACCCTTTTCTGCCGTGCTAGGGCTGGGACCCAGGGCTCTATGCATGTTTGGTAAGCACTCTACTGACTGACTTCCATCCCCAGCTTAAAGTATTTTTATCAAACATTATCTCAGGAGGATGAGAACACTAACACATATATGTACTCAGTTCATTTGCTTGCAGTTCTTAATTACTGGGATTCTTCTGATAATATGGTTTTGTTAACATTTCTCTAATGATCCAGTGTAATCTCCCTTTTCTTATATAAAGTTGCTTTTCACATGTCTTTGGTAAAATATTTGTTCAAATAATGCACTTATTATTTTAAAAAATCAAATTGTTTTTCTTATTGTTTATGCATGCTAGGTACAAATTGTTTATCAGATATGTGTTTTATAAATATTTTCCTTATTTGTGGCTTGTGATTTCAGAGTTTTCAACATCTTCAGAGGCAAAATTAGAACGGTGATAAAAATCCAATTTCTTTGTTATATTTTAGAGTTTACCCACTTTCATCTGGAGGAATTTTTGAGTGACTAAAGGTCACAGAGATGTTTTTCCCTATGTTTTTGTCTCAACTTTTAGAATTTTAGCTTTTCAGTTTAGGTCTAACATGTTTTTTAGTTAATGTGTGCATAAGATATGAAATAGTTTTTAAAATGATTTTATTACATTTATTTATGTGTGAGGGGTATAAGTGGGGATGTGTGAGTGCCACAGCCTGCGTGGAGATCAGAGGGCAATTTGAGGAGATCAGTTCTCTTCTTCCACAATATGGGTCCCGAGGACCCAACTGGAATCATCAGGCTTGGTGGCGAGTCCCTTTTCCTGCTGAGCCTTCTAGCTGGCCCATGAAATAGTTCTATGTTGGTTATTTTGTTTAATTTTATTTTAGCTTATGAATATGCAACTCCTTGGCATCTTTCATTGAAAATATTATTCTTTCTTCCCACTGGAATAATCAACTTCCATCAGGCATGGTGGCATGGACTATATAATCCCATTCCTGAGGTGGCTGAGGCAGGAGAATGTTAGGTTTGAGGTCAGCCTGGACTGCATAGCAAAATCCAATTTCAACAAAAGACAAATAGACTGATCTTGCAATCATGTGGGGTCTACTCTCACTGACCTTCATGAATACCAAAGCCATGTTCTCTTGGTTAATGTAGCTTCACAGCAGTTATTGTGTGTGCCCTTCAATTTCTTTCTTTTCACAATTGCTTTGTGTTCAAGTTTCTTTTCTATTGTGACATTGTGACCAAAAACAGCTTAGGAGAGGAAAGTGTTTATTTGGCTTATATTCCCAGGTCACAGTCCATCATTGAGGGAGTTGGTACAGGATCTCATGCAAAAACTTGAAGCAGAAACCACGGAGGATGCTGCTTGTTGGCTCATTCCCAAGCTTATGCTTAGCTAGCTTTCTTATATAGCCCAAGACTACCTGACTGGTAAATGGTGTGTCTACAGTGGGCTGGGCTCTCCTATATCAATTAATAATCAAGACAATTCCTCACAGTCATGTCCACAGGACATCTGATCTCTCATTTGAGACTTTCTTCTCAGGTGGCTCTAGGCTGTGTCAAGTTGACAACTGCACTAAACAGGACATTTGGTTTACATTCATACTAATACAATAATAGCAGTCTGGCATATGTCCTGTCATCTATAGTGCACAAATTCATTCACGAAGTTCTTACAACGGCCTTAGAAATATAAATTTATGACCCACAGGCCTCTCTCCCACCCACAGGCTTCTCTCTCCAGGGTAGGGGTAAGTCAGTTGGGCCCTCCATGCCTTGACTCCCCCAGCCTCACTCACCCTCCCATCTCCCAAGCCGGTCTCTCCCCCTAGCCTGGGCCCTGTCCCATTCCTTGTCTTGGTGCCCCAGACACCTGGGAAGTCTCTCCCCCTAGCCTGGGCCCTGTCCCGTCCCTTGTCTTGGTGCCCCAGACACCTGGGGAACCACCACTGTTTCTTCCTCATTCTGTGCATCCAGAGCAACTCAGTTCCTTCTCAGGTCCCCAGGGGCACTCTGGGCCTGGCCCTGCCCTCACTTCCCTCTGCTTCCCTGGGCCTGCCAGAACCGCAAGCCTCTCTCTGATGTGCAGGCCTCTCTCTGGGGTAAGTCATCGATCTTGCCCTCTGTGCCTTGATTCCCCCAGCCTCACTCATCCTCCCATTTCCCCCCACAGGTTTCTCCTCCTAGCCTGGGCCCTGTCCCATCCCTTCTCTTGGCACACCACACACCTGGGGAGCCACCATTGCTTCTTCCTGATCCTGTGCATCCAGACCAACAATATTCCTGTCCCCATCTTCCTTTGCATCTCTGGGTGGCACAGCCACAAGCTGCCCTAGACCAGCATCTTTCCTGGGCCTGGCTCCCAGGCCAGTCCAACCCCAAATTCCTGAGGCCGAAATCTATCCTGGAGGGATCCAGACCTTAGGAGATGAGCATCTGATCCTCATCTGACTTGGGCATCTGTGGGAACTCCTGAAGACAAAAGCAATCTGGCCACTTCAATATAAAATCAAAAGAGAGAATGGGAAGCTTAGAGGAACCAGCCTTTCATGCCCAAAAAGTAAACCACAAAGATACATAAAGTTCACAAAAAGAAGTAAACTTGAACACCTGAGCCTGACACAAGAATCAAAAATTAAAAAAGAAATTCACATGTCAAAATCACAGAGAAAAAACAACACGAAAAACCAAAATACCATAACGCCACCAAATACCAATAGTCCTCTAGAGGAGTACAATGAAAACCCCCTAGAGATAACACAGGACATGGAACTTAAAAGAACAATTAAAAACATGATAAAAGAATTCAATG
>NW_008345224.1:2179463-2180421 GCF_000622305.1 Nannospalax galili
GATGAAATGGAAAACAGAGTATCAAGACTACTGGAAGATAAAGTGGATGAACTAGACCACTCAAGCAAAGATTATGAAAAATTTAAGAAAGCACAAGAATGGACTATGCAGGAATTGTGTGATACCATAAAAAGACCAAACTTACAAATCATAGGCATACAGGAAGGATAATGGTCCATGCCATTATCCCAAGATAATGGCATGGGCCATATCTTCAACAGAATCGTGGAAGAAAATTTCCCAAAACTAAAGAAAGACATGCCCATACAAATACAAGAAGCATATAGAACACCAAACAGGCAAGACCAGAAAATAAACTCTTCACAGCACATCACAGTAAAAACATTACACGTGCAAAACAAAGAGACAATACTGAAAGCTGCAAAAGAGAAACAACAAGTCACATTTAAAGGAAAACCCATTAGGATTAAGCTGACTTTATAGTGCAAACAATGAAAGCCAGAAGAGCCTGGACCATATATTCCCAGTTTTAAATGATCACAGATGCCAACCCAGATTACTATACCCAGCCAAAATGTCTATCATAGTCGAAGGGGAAAGAAAAATCTTCCATGACATAAATAAGCTGAAGGAATTCATGTCCACAAAACCAGCCCTTCAGAGAGTTCTGGAAGCAGGAAGCAATACAAAGAGCTGAAGAAAGGAATGACTATACCCAAGTTCAGGAAAGAAATTCAATAAAGGTATAACTGTGGAAAAGTACAGCTACATCTCAAATGTATAAACAAAAAAAAATGACAGGATTCAATACTCATCTTTCATTAATAATTTTAAATATTAACGGACTGAACTCCGCAGTCAAAAGACACAGAGTAGGTGAATGGGTTAAGAAACAAAACCCATCTTTTTGGTGTCTGCAAGAAACTCATCTCACTTTCAAGGACAGACACTATCTCAAAGTGAAAGGATGGAAAAAAATATACCAAGCAAATGGCAC
>NW_008345224.1:2180601-2181800 GCF_000622305.1 Nannospalax galili
GGCAGAGAATTGACAGAGAGACATCTGAATTAAACAATACCATATATCAAATGGACTTAACAGACATCTACTGAGTATTCCACCCTAGCACCAAAGGACATACTTTCTATTCAGTACTCCATGGAACCTTCTCCAAAATGGACCATATACTGGGGCACAAAACAAACCTCAAGAAATACAAAAAGATTGAAATAATTCCATGCATTCTATCGGACCACAGTGCAATAAAGCTTACAATCAACACTGGAGGAAGAAGCTCTAATAACCACATAAACACAAAGATTAAACAACACACTCCTGAATGATGAATTGATCAAAAGAGAAATTAAGAAAGAAATAGAAGTACTCCTTGGACTAAATGAAATGAACAATATAATACAACAAAACCTCTGGGACATTCTGAAAGCGGTCATTAGAGATAAGTTTATAGCTCTAAGTGCCTACATCAAAAAATTGTAAAAAATACAAATAAATGACTTAACATTGCAATTCAACACACTTGAAAAACAACAGAAAATGAAACCCAAACTCAGCAGGCAAGAAGAAATAACAAAAATCAGGGAAGAAATTAGTGAAATTGAAACAAAGAAAGCAATAAAAACAATCAACAATTCAAAGAGCTGGTTCTTTAAAAAGATAAACAAGATTGACAGATTGCTCACCCAGTTAACCAAAAGAAAGAAAGAGCACCTCCAAATCAACAAAGTCAGAGACGAAAGGGGAAACATCACAACAGACACCAGAAAGATACAGAACATTATAAGGGAATACTTTAAAAACTTATGTGATACTAAATTTGAAAACCTAAAGAAATGGATGGATATCTAAAGGCATGGGAACCACCAAAACTAAACCAAGAAGAGATTAACAGCTTAAACAGACCCATAACACAAAAAAAAATATTGAAACTAATACAAAACCTCCCGACTAAAAAGACCCCAGGACCAGATGGATTTACAGTGGAAAAAAAACCCAGGACCAGATGGATTTACAGCAGAATTCTATCAGACATTTAAAGAAGATCTACATCCAATACTACTTAATTTATCCAAAAAGATAGAAATGGAGGGAGAACTTAAAAATTCCTTCTATGAAGCCATCTTCTCTCTAATACCAAAGCCAGGAAAAGATACAACCAAAAAAGAAATCTATAGACTCATATCTTTAATGAACATAGATGCAAAAATTCTCAACAAGAT
>NW_008345224.1:2182201-2183150 GCF_000622305.1 Nannospalax galili
ACTGAAACTCCTGTAAGAATAATAAAACATGAGCAGTAAATTATAGGAGTAATAATTGGAAAAGAATAGATCAAATTGTCCCTTTTTGCAGATGATATGATATTATATCTGAGATGCCAAAAATTCCACCCAAAAACTCCTAGAAATTAACACGTTCAGTAAAGTGGCAGTTTACAAAATTAACCTCCAAAAGTCTATAGCCTTTCTATATACTAATAACAAGCAATCAGAGAAAGAGCACATGGAAACACTCCCCTTCACAATAGGGACCTAACCAAAGGTATTAAAGAGATTTACAATGAAAATTTTAAATCTTCAAAAAAGAAATAGCAGAAGACACCAGGAATGGAAGGACCTATGATGCTCATAAATTGGTGGAATTAATATTGAAAAATTACCATCTTACCAAAAGCAATCTATAGATTCAATGCAATGACAATCAAAATATCCATGATATTCTTCACAGAGCTAGAAAAAAAATCCTAAAATTCACATGGAACCATAAAAGACCCTAGATATTGAAAGCAATCTGGGCAAAAATAGCATGCTTGGGGTATCACCATACCAGATCTCAGAATATATTATAGAGCTATAGTCATAAAAATAACATGGTACTGGCACAAAAACCTACACATAGAACAATGGAATACGATAAAAGACCCAGATGTGAATACATGCCATTTCAGGCCCCTGATATTTGACAAAGGTGTCAAGAGCACACAATGGAGGAAAGACAGCATCTTCAACAAATGGTGCTGGCAAAACTGAATTTCTACCTGTAGGAGGATAAATCATACCTTTTTCTTTCACCCTGCATAAAAGTCAACTCCAAATGGATCAAATACCTTAATATCAATGTAAAGCTTGAAACTCTGAAGCTATTAGAAGAAAACATTTAAAAAAAACCTACAAGATATAGGTGTAGGAAAGGATTTTCTAAACCAGACAT
>NW_008345224.1:2184459-2213296 GCF_000622305.1 Nannospalax galili
TCCCAAGATTTATCTTCATGGCACATGGTAATTAAAAGTACCAGACTGGCAGAACTAACCTTCTTGGATGTTTAACAGATATACTTTGAGGCCTATACTAATTGGGTAAGAGGGACATAAAGTAGGGTTTTTGCTCCTTGCCCTCCTAGGTTGACTGGTTCCAGGGGACTATGAGCATCTCTCAAAATGTCCTGTAATGGTGGTGGGTTTGTGGTCACTGCCAGCAGCAGCCACTCCTCCGTTCTCACTGGTGCCAATCCTTTGTTCTCACAGGCGTTGAGGCTGCTCCTCCACTCGCCCTGGGCTGAGGCAACTCTTCTGCCTGCCCTGGGCCGTCTTCTGTCATTGCTGCTTCTGCCTTGTCCCAGACCCCAGGGCTGGTGAGGAGACTGAGTCAGCAGAGCTGCATTCAGACACAGGAGACCAGGTTCAGTGACACAGGTCTGCTTTAGTGCAGGAAGGCACAAGCTTATATAGAGGTAGTGGTCCAATCACAGCACAGTGAGTAGGATACCTTATTAGCATAACAGGTTTAGCATCCTATCACAGCACAGCAAGTAGGATACCTTATTAGCGTAACAATCTTAGTGTCCTATTAGCATAACTGACTTAATGTCCTATCACAGAATAGTGGGTAGGATGCTTCATTAGCATAATGGGTTTCAGATTAGGGAGCCTCGGCTCCTGGAAACCACATGACCCTGATTGTTGTAATATCTAAGTGTTGCAATTTGGAATTCCAAGGGTAGTGATTAGGGAGTGGTGAGCTCTAGGCATCAGTCTCATGTTCTGCCTATGGGAACAATTGTCACAAGGAGTTCCTTGTGGCTCCAGGAGTTGGGCCGTTGCCTCAGGCCTGCTGTATGGCTGTCAATAAGACTTTCACCCTAGGCTCAAGCCTGTCTCCCACAGTGGGTCACCTGTCCTCTTGATCAAGGAGGCTGAGGAGACCCCACCAGATGGACTTGAACCAGTGTCCAGTCTACAAAGAGAAGAGTCAACACAGAGGAATCACTTCCTCCATGTTTCCAAGTGAAGACAACCATGGTCAAGCAGTTCCTTTGATTTATCTTCACATAGGTGGATCTTGTAAAAGAAAGGAGCCAGGGGCTTCTCCCAAGCCCATGTGACCCTTGAGGAACAGGTCCTCAAATGACCTTAAGGGTAAAAATAAATTGGTTTATCAGGGCCAACTATATGGCCTTAAACATCCAAAAGGAAAGTATAACCAATGATTAAAGGCGCCAACTATATGGTCCACACGCATAGCTAAAGGCTACATAACAAGCAACAGTGCCAGATAGGACATACCTTCTTTTGAGTTGTTGGCCAGGGTGAACAAAGGGACTCCCAAATAGTAACCCAGCATAGAACTGGGAAAATGAACATCAGACCTTAATCTTATCTATAGGAATATTGACAACTGATTCCTGTAGAAGAGGAACAGCTGACCCTTCTAAAACAAAGACCTCTAGACAGGCTGACTAGATTCAACAGGAGGGCAAGTAGTGGGGATTGGCTGGGGTGCTGACAACATAGCAGACAGTAGCAGGGATATCAGAATATATGGGCTCTAGTTGGGGGAGGGAGGCTATGGGAGGGTGCCAACTGGGAATGGGTATATAGTCGAATAAGAGGGTTTGGGATGTTCTGTGTGATATACACACAAAAAAATAAATCAACAAATTAAAAAAATGTATTATATATGAGGAGGAAGCATGGAAATTTACATCATGCTAATTAGTAGAGGTGATAAACATTACCATTGAAATCCACATGATGACTTTATAGACATACACAGGCGCCAAGGGTCCTAGTGCAACCGATTATGACTAGTAATAATCAGATACATACAGATTAGAGATGCAAGCACCAACATCTCAGTGTTAGTAGCAAAAACAATGAGTCTTTCTGCAAGGAACAATATATTCTAAAACAAAATGGAGATCTTTTTTAAAGGTTAAAAAACTCATTCAATTTTATGCCTTACAGGGCTTATACTGAATTCAATATTGTGTAACTGTATTAACTCAACTGTGAACCTAGAAACTTGCACCCACGTGTGAAAGAGATGTACTCTTGCTCTGGAGTGTGCTACTGAATATGTTAAACCTATAGTGAAATGTTTCCTCTAATCATGTAGTTATTAAAAATGAAAAAAAATGATTAAAAAAAATAATTAGTAGATGTGAAAAACATTACCATTGAAATCTACCTGATGACTTTATATCCATGCTCAGATGCCAAGGAGCTCAGAAAATAACACTAGTAATAATCAGATATACAGAGATTATAAATGTATATGCAAACATCTTAATGTCAATTGCATTGAAAATGAATTTTTCTGTATGAAACGGTTTATTCTAATAATGAGATGGAGATCTTTTTTAAAGGTTAAAACCTCATTTAATGTTATGTCTTATAGGGTTTATACTGAGTACAATATTGTATGACTGTAACGATTCAACTGTAAACCTTAAAAATTTTCAGCAAGTTTTGAAAAAGATGCACCTTAGCTCAGAAAATTGCTATTGAGTATGTTAATGCTGTTGTAATGAAATGCTTCTTCTAAATATGTGGTTATTAAATAAATAATTAACTGGAAAAAATAATGCTGCTATAACAAATGTTTATTCTGGTATCTTGTGACCTATGCAAGCATTTCTTGCAAGCTGTTAATAGAAGCAAAGTTTTGTGGTCAAATTGTTTATGCATTTTTAAAAAAAATCAATCAATAAAAAATGATATACTTTGGAGGTAAAAAAACAAATATATATATATATATATAAATTTATTTTTCTCATTTGTTAGATGAAGGGTTAAAGGCTTAGAGAGATTATTGAATTGAACAGAGTCACATTCAATTGATAAGCAATAAGTTCACATTTTGAATGCAAATATTATATGTATGTTTGTGCATTGAATGTCCATGCACTACTGAACATTTATTTTGTTTCTTACTGTTCATGTTTATTTTCATCTGCCATCAGACTCTCAACCTAGGTTCAATAGTTTGTCTCATATGAATTAATAGCTAAATAAATAGTATTAGAGGGGCTGGGGGTTGAGCTCAGTTGGTAGAGTGCTTGTCTAGCTAGCATCCAGGAAGCCCTGGGTTTGGTCCCCAATATTTTATAAACTCTGTGTGGTGGTGCATGCCTATGACTTCAGCACTTTGAGTTGGAGGCAGGAGGATAAGCAGCAAAGGATTATTCTCAACCAAGGTCATCCTCCACTAAAGAGTGAGTTGGAGGACAACCTGGGCTACACGAGACCTTATCTCAATTTTTAAAAAAATTAAAAGGGATTGTGCAAGATGGCTCAGAGGATTAAGGTGCTTGCGACCAAGCCTGACAACCTGAGTTTAATCCTTGGGATCCACAAGGTTGAAAGGAGAGAACCCATGACCTCAGTTGTCTTTTGGCTTCTACATTCATGCACACATACATTCATTCATGTACAAATACACATACACATACATGCACACATGAAATAAATAAATAAATGTAAGAAAAGTTAATTGATGTTCTTACAAAAATAAAAATTAGTGACAGAAAGGAAAGAAGGAAGGATGGAAGGAAGGAAGGAAGGAAGGAAGGCAGGAAGGAAGAAGGGAGGGGAGGAGGGAGGGAGGAAGGAAGGAGGGCAGGAAGGAAAGAAGGAAGGAAGGAAAAGAGAAAGGAAAGGAGGGACAAAGGACAGAAGGAATACCCTTTGTTACCAGGCACAAGTGGATTAGTTGTGGTCTCTGCTCTGATTGGGCGAGTTCTCAATATGGCCGTCCTTCCATAATCCTTGACACTCAGAAGCTTGAGCTGCTTTGGGAGGCTCCACAGCAGAGCCGAAAGGGCAGCAATGAAACTCTGACGTTCATAAAGACTGGGCCAGGGGCATTTTTGCCCCAGAATAGTGTGATCTATATTTCCAGTGGCCTCCGATGCCCTTTTCAGCAGTGTCTTTACAGCTCATTGGTGGGTAATAAGTTTTGACCAGTATTGGTCTTTGACACCAGTAGTAAAATACAATCTAAAAAGCACCCAGAGGAGTATAAAAGTCAGCACCAGGACAGTGGGGATGATTTCTGATGTCATATCTTTCCCATCTTGGCTCGCCATCGTCAAGATCAAGGGGCAAGGCTCACCAGGTGAAGCTATGAGGTGGATAAAATCACATTCTGTTTCTTAGACTTGGAAGCTTGAAAATAATTATTTTTATAGTTTGGCTTTTGGCGTAGTGATGTTCAAAACAGATAAGATTATTTATGGCTCTCTGGGTGTGTGGGTGTGGAGGGCTTCTGAAGATAACAAGAGTTGGCTAAGAAGATGAAAATCTTGGAACCAAGCAATGTAGACAGACCTGCTGGTGCCTGATATGTTAGGCTAAGGAAAAGAAGCCCACAGTAGAAGGTCTTGTGAGATGGCTCATTGGGGAAATATGCCTGCTGCCAAGCCTGATGACCTGAGTTCAAATCACACAGGTAGGAAAGGACTGACTCCCACAAGTTTTCCTTTGACCTTCACACATGCATGTCCTGGCATGCATATTAACACTCCCCATACACTCAAATAAGTAAACAAAAGCAACAAAACTATAATGGAGGTGCTGGAGAGATAGCTCCACAGGTTTTGGATAGCACTGGCTACTCTTGCAGAAGACCTGGGTTCAAATCCCAGCATCCACATGGTGGCTAACAATTGTCCATAGCTCCAGTTTCTGAGGAGCCAATGCCTTTTTCTGTCCTCTACAGACACTGCATGGCATGGGTACACTTACATACATACAGGCATGACATTTATACACATAAAATAATGAATAAAAAGGCTATAATGGAGATATGGAACTTCTCTTCACATATTTGAAATAGTGTTAATGTGTTAAGTGATTCCCCCCAATCAAATGTATTTGAAATCTCAAGATGTGGCTTTATTTAGAAATAATCTCCGTTTCTTTCTATCTTTGTCTCTGTCTCTCTCTTTTTCTCTCCCCCACCATGTATGGAGGCAAAATGCTATAATGGAGATATGGGACTTCTCTTCACATATTTGAAATAGTGTTAGTGTGCTAAGTGATTCCCCCAATCAAATGAATTTGAAATCTCAAGATGTGGCTTTATTTAGAAATAATCTCTGTTTCTGTCTTTCTATCTTTGTCTCTGTCTCTCATTCTCTCTCTCTCTCTCTCTTTCTCTCTTCTTTCTCCCCACCCCCATGTGTGGAGGCCAATTTAGAATGTTGTCTCTCAGGCATTGTCCACTTTTTTTGAGACAGGGTCTGTCATTGGCCTCCACCTCACCAAGTACATTAGGCTGGCTGGTCATTGAGCCCCAGGGATTCTCCGGTCTCTGCCTCCCTCACTCTGGAAGTACAAGTACATGTCACCACAGCTGGCATGCTTTAATGTGAGTTCTGGAGACAGAACTCAGGTCCTGGTGCTTGCAAAGCAAGCAGTTTACTGACTAACCCATCTTTCCAGCCTCCATTTGGAAACAATCTCTAGTTAAGATGAGGTCAGACTGGATTAAGGTGAGACCAAAGTCCAACAACTGGAGTTCTCATAAAAAGAGGGAGGATACATAAGCAGATGTAGAAAGCGGAAGCAAGGAAATGAGGACAAAAACATCAGTTGTGTACGGACAGAAGAAAGAAATGCCACAGACTGCCAGGAAGCCTGAAGCGTTCTCTCCCACAGTACCCAGTGAGACCCCTTGCTCTTGATGTCTAGCCCTTAAGAACTGTTAAAATAACCAATTTCTGCTGTTTTCAATCACCCAGGCTGTGATTATTTGTTATAGAATCCTTAGCAAATGAATTTGCTTTTTTATGTATAGATTTTGTTCTATTTTTAAAAAATCATGTGCATATGTGCATCTCTGTGTGGTACTTTTATGCATGTGAGAGCAGAGCCTGCTGAAACCCTGGGTAGGTGTTGGATCCCCTGGAATTGGAGTTACAGGTGGTTGTGAGCCACTATGTGGATGCTGGGAATCAAATTCAGGTCCTCTGTCCTCTTAATTGCTGAGACATCTCACCAATCCTATGAATATAATTTAAAAGTAGATTAAGGATAATTTTTTCTAGGTTTTTGGAATTAAGGGCAAGAGGAAGAAGAAGCTAAATTGATTTGTCAGCTGTACTCATGGGCTATGGGTGGAACTGCTTCCTGACATACACCTAGCAGCTCACTGCCACTGTAAAACGA
This sequence comes from Nannospalax galili, assembly GCF_000622305.1. Classification (NCBI taxonomy): domain Eukaryota; kingdom Metazoa; phylum Chordata; class Mammalia; order Rodentia; family Spalacidae; genus Nannospalax; species Nannospalax galili. Next base: position 2,190,658 of record NW_008345224.1, read on the forward strand.
CCATTCTGTGGGAAAAAAAATTCTAGACTTCACTGGATTTTGGGATCAACACTCTATGTAATAAATAAATGAATTATCTCTAAATTTATCTTTAAATGTATAAACAAGTGGGCTAGCAGGATGGCTCAGTGGGTAACGGTACCTTATGCCAAGCTGATGACCCAAGTTTGATCGTCAGGACCCACATGGTGGGAGGAGAGAACTGACTCTCACAAGACGTGTTTTCTCTCTCTCTCTCTCTCTCTCTCTCTCTCTCTCTCTCTTTCTCTCCCTCTCTCTCTCGTGTGTTGACACGGGCACTTTAGTATGGACTCACAACTGACTAAACCAAGCTAGATCATCCTCAAGTCTCAGATGATGTGCTGACATACAACTGAGATGAACTGTGGTTGTTTCATTCCAGGGAAGTTTGCTATTTAGCATTACTGTGGCAATGGCCAACTTTATCAAGATACTAAGGGAATAAACTGGATGTCATTATGATCCTATAATGTTATTCCTAGAATATCTAGTTAAAAGTTTCGTAAAACCTCTTCTAGCCACACCTCACTTGAATTCAAAAGTCTGCAGAGGTTTTGGCTGTAACCCACTGGGGAAATTTTTATCCACTTCAGGTGTGCTATGCCAGCTTGGGTCTAGGGCAAACTCTGCTGGCTGTGTGATGGATATTGATTCTCTATTCTTCCATTCTAAGAAAACTCCACTTTTGTTTGGTGGAAGCAACGTACCAAGTTAAAAATAGCTCTTAACTCCCTTATCACTGAGCTCTCTGACACAGCCAACTTTTGATCATAAAAAGTAGAAGCCACCTCTGAACATGGCTGAACAGAGAAATCTGAACTTAGATGACACAAACTTTTCCTTTGTTTCATGAGAACCAATTTGATTACATCATTGTATTAGTTACTGTCCTTGTTGCTGAAGTACCTTAAGGAAGGGAGGGCTTGTTTGGGCTTAGAATTTGGGGACTAGTCTATCATGGTGGGGATATCACTGTGACAGGAGTGTTGAGGCAGGTGGCCATATCACATTTACAGTCAGGAAACAAAGAGAAATAAATGCTGGTACTCTGCTCACTTTCTCCTTTTTAATCTCCGGGACCCCAGCCCAAGGAATGGTACTGCCCACATTCAGAGTGGTTCTTCCTCTTTTAATAATCTCAACTAGAAAATCCCTCATAGACATGCCCAGAGTTTTGTCTCCTGTCAACTTGAAGCAATATTAATAGTCACAGGCATTGCTGTCATTTCTGTTGTTTAAATACACACACATTTTAACTAGTACAGAAATTTGATGTTCAGTAGAGCCAACCAGTTATGGGATACAGAATATATAATTAGCTGAGAGGAGGTTGGCATTAGGTAGCAAGCACTCAGATATTGGAAGCTGATGTCTTTAATGTGCAAAATGTTTATTTTTCAAAGATTTATTTTTATGTGCATGCGTATTTCTGTGTGGGGGTATGTGTACATGAATGCAGTGCCTTCAGAGGCCAGAAGCATTGGATTCCCCTGGAGCCGGAGTTACAGGCAGTTGTGAGCTGCCCAGCATGGATATTGGTAACCAAACTCGGATCCTCTGCAAAAGCAGCACACACTCTTAACTACCGAGCCATCTCTCCAGCCCCTGCAGACTTTTTTTTTCTTTCTTTCTTTTTAAATATGAAGCAAATATAGCTTTGCGAAGGGAGAAAATGGCACTTTCTGCCTGTGGCCTGCCATCTAAATTGATTCACAGACCCATAACATGAGACCCGAATGTCAAACGCAAGCCATTATAAGCTCTGCTGTGAGGTTCTATGAAGCGGCAGGAGATTACACTGTGGCCTCAGCCTTTCTCTGGCACCTTCCCTTACACTCTTTCCGCTCGGAAGTTAATTGAGAAGCAAAGGGCTGCTTTTTGAATGAAGCCTATTTCCTACCACCTCCAAGTAATTACTGGTAACTAAGTCAAGAATTAAGGGGAGGGTCACAGTTCACAAATTAGTTGAAAAAAGGTATAATTCCTCAGGTTAAACCTGCATACAGCATGTGACTTAGTTTTAGATAGAATCAAAGAAAATTCCAGACATAACTATATTAAGCCCTTGTGACTTCTGAATTTCAGGCTTAGGAGAGTCAGAAAAAGTCAGGCAGGATCTGCACTCAGGATGAGTATTTTCATGAATGCCCATTTTAATGCTCCTTGTACAAGCATGTACCACCATGCCCGGCTTTGTTTTCTTTAAATACATAGATTTGGGGGCTCAAACCCTGGTCTTCATACTTCAAAGCAAGTATTTTACTAGGTGTACCACCGCCTCAACTCCCATGCTTCAACTAACCTTCCTCTCTTAGTGTTCTAAAATGACCATTTGTAGAAATTTCAAAGGATGTAAGTAAAATTTCCTTTAAAGAGAGAACTGAAAAATCTCATTTTGGTAGATCATAAGATGCCTAAACAAATCCCTTCTTACTTGCTGCTTCCTGCCAAGAAGTTATGTCTTTAAAAGCAGAAAAAGGAAATGGCCTTGAGGCAGCAATTCAGAACTGTCCCAAATTGCCTTGTCTTCCCCCATTACCCAGTACACGGGGCATGTCAGTTTTGATGCCACAGGCCAGAGAGCTGTTCTTTCTAAAGGCAGACAAAGCATAAATCAGATGGCATGGGTGCCGTGTGAAAACAGCCTTCTAACATTCTTTTCTTTTGGTGCCCAGGAGCTGTAATTTGCATTGTCTTTTTGAGTCCATTTCTAGATCTTCCCTTAGTCTCCTTTGGTCCTCTCTAGGGGCACAGGGATGATAATAAATTATAAAGGCTGTCGTTCTGGCCTAGTCTAAGCATGTGGTGTACTCCATTAGAAAATCTCCAAAGGGCTTCTCCATGTTGTCATCTACAAAGCACTGCTTAGTGTAAATCATACCCATGCATGATGGGCAACAGAATGAGCACACAGAAGGAAGCCCTCTTCTTATGAGATGAGGCTGTGGAAACCAAGGAGATTGTGCTTGAAGCTGGGAAACTCCCAGATGGAAGTCTTGTTGAGACTGTTTTCTTTATTTGGGTTGCTGGTGCACAGGTACCTGGTGAAGAGTCAGAAAGCAGATCAGATTTAACAGATGAGCACAGTTATGCTGTAGGCTATAACAGACCTTGAATAAACTATTGCTCTCAGAAGTTCAGTCAGTGGATGGCTGTAAGGAGGTACATGTCACAGCCTCTTAGGTTATTGCCATTTCCCCCCTTGATGTTTGACTTCTGATTAGTGTGCGAGTGAAACTTTGTATGTATACTTAAAAAAAATGTGCGATGGATCAGTTGGTAAAGTGTTTTTTGTGAAAGTATGAGCACTGGATCCTACATAAAAGCCAGATATGGTGACACATGCCTATATTCTCAGACTAGGAGGCAGAGACAGGCAGATTCCTGCAGTTTTCTGGACAGCTAGCCTTGCCAAAGCAGGTTTAGTAAGAGATCTGTCTCAAAATAAAATAAAACAAAATAAGATGGGGAATGACAGAACCAGACACCCAGAGTTGATCTCTAACCTTCACATACACACACACACACACACACACACACACACACACACACACACACACACTCCTAGAAACACATAGAGCCACAAGTGAGTGCATGGGTACACACACACACTCAAACACACACATACACTCAAACACATACACCCCAAAACAAAATCTTTCAATGTGTTTATTTAAAAGCATATTTATATAACAAATGAAAATTTCTATTAAAATAAATTTGACATTATGGATCCAGAGAAATTCTAGAGTTAGAAGTATCACACTGTATAGAACTGGCATAGGACTCTGGAGGGGTGGTAGAAGCTAGGCATCAAATGCCTCTCAAATTGAAAGATTTTAGGGTCTAGATGATTTTAGTGACCCATGGCTCTTTCGGATATTCAGGACATATGGAAGTCAATTAATCTAGATGGATGTATAAATCCACCCCATTTATTAAACAATGTGAGGTTAGCAAAATATATTCCATTCATCAAATAAAATTTAGTTGTATTACTATCTTAGTTTTGTTTCTGGTGCTTTGATAAAATACCCCGATAAGAAGACACTTAGGGGAGAAAAGGTTTATTTTAGCTCACCATTCCAGTTGACAGTCTATCATAGCGGAGTTGGCAGGGGCTTGAAACAGTCGTATCACATCCACCTTAAGAGCAGAGAGGAACAAATGCATTCGTGTTTGCTCACTTGCTTGTGCTCAGCCCTATATCTCCATTCTCACCTACTTCCGGAACCCCTGCCTACAGAATGGTGCAACCCTTAGTTGGCTGAGTCTTCCTACATCATTACCATTAGTAACAAAGACAAACCCTCACAGACACACCCACAGGCTACCTCAGTGTAGACAGTCCCTCACTGAGACTCTTCCTAGGTGATTCCAGGTTGTGTCAAGCTGACAGATACAACTAAAGATCACAGTTTTGTAGATGAAACAAAACTTCTCTGACTGTAAGAAATGATCCAGGAGTAAGAAGAGGGGGCCCTATTTCCTCCCCCACTGTGCTGTATATTGACCCCAGAACCAGCTATAAGGTACTCCAAGAGGCAACAGAGTTCCAAAGATCACCACCCACAAACCATTGGTTTCATCAAAACTTCTGATTTTGCTACAAAAGTGCCTGAAACACATCTAAGCAACATTTGCATTATGCTTCTAACAATCTCCTGTTCCTGAATTTCAGGACCAGCACTGGAAGTTTCTAGGAGTCTATGAGAATCTTCTTCATTCAGACTGTGGAGACCCACGGTAAGTAAGAAAGTGGACCATGTATCCTAAGTGGCTCACTTAGTGAAGTGAAGGACTTTTCTTGGGAGGAGATGTGTCTGGTGTTTCAGTGTTATGATGGGGAATGAGATGGTCAAATAACATAATGGACTATGCAGAGTGTGCTGACCTATGGTTGGCCTGGTCTGCAGCCAGCAAGAGAAACCACCCTGACGTCACTATTCACTGGGAGTCATTTATTTCTAAGCAGTGAAGTCATTTGTCTCCCCCACCATTGTATCTATTGATTTATTATTTCCCCCTGGAGAAAAGGGTGAAGGGACCCCAGACACACAATAGCATTTACCTACTCTGGCAGGTGTGCTGGCTCTGGGGCATCTGCTGTGGGTTAGGGAGATGAATGATTAGCAAAGATGGAAAAATGTCTACCTGATGCTATTTGCTGAGCAGTACATTGCCTTAGCTCAAACAGGCAAATGCAAAGAGCCCTGAGTCCAGCAGGAACCTGCAGTATGTCCATCTGTTGAGAAGCTGTAATACGACTCATTTTGACTTTTTACATGAAGATGTTTTGAAACATTGCAACATTGGGATAAATAAAATGAACTCAGTTTTCCTCTGACCTAGCTTTATCAAGTTTTACCATTTTATCCTGTTTCCCTTGGGGGACGGATATTTTACTAAAACTGTTACTGTGTACATTTCCCTCTCAGCTTCCATTCCCCCTTCTTTCTACTCCCCCTTTTCTTTTTCCTTCTTCTCTTCCTCTCTCCTCCTCTCCTGTTCTTCTCCTCCTCCTCTTCTCCCCTCCTTTCCTCTTGTTCTTCTTGTTCTTCCTCTGCACTCTTTTGGGAATAGGATATCTGCCTGGTTTGTTTGTTATTGGGTTCATAATATACTTTATATTTTATCAATCTATGCATGTATGTATCTATCCCCCCAAATATAATTTACAACTACTTGAAACTTTAGACTATTATGTCAGCCATTCAACATGTTTGGATTTTTTGTTTCATATTGTGCTTTTGATAGTTGGTTATTGCAAATATACATTATTGTTATATTTGATTAATATTGCTATATGAAGATGTGATTCGTGCATCCAGTGACTAAATAACTGCTATCCTAAATGGTACTAATGCCAATAGATTATCTGAAAGTTCTTTACAATGTGTTACAGGAAAAACTTTAAATTTGCAAATGTTAATGGAAAAGAGTCAGGCAGCACAGTGTGAAGGAAGGAGATATTAGTTAATGAGGTTAGGAATGGAAAAAGTAAGAAACATAATAGTGAATAATACTAGAATTCAGGGAAAAGCAGAAAGAAGAAAAAGAAATACAAGGTGCAATGAAACAAAAATAACAGAAAAGGCAAAGAAGATCCAACTAATGATAAACAAACAGGGAGAAAAACAGGGAACAATTGAAAGAGAGAAAGGTAAGAAAGAAGAGCGAGAGAGTATGGGTCTCTCCACCCCTCGTGGGTCATTGGCCATGGGTCCACGAGGACAAAGGGAGCAGAAGCGACGAATGGGGTCAGGACGGCCAGTGGGCATGATGGAAGAAAGCCCTTTGGGGAGGCAGATTCAGTGAAACAGCTCTGTTTATTCAGTGGGGGTTAGGGAAAATATAGTGTGGAGGCAGCAGCCAAAGCTTCAGCTGATAGGTGCTCATAGTGTGCTTTATTTACATGTGGCAGGGGCATCATATCATCTGGCTATAGGGAAATGCCTAATTATCATATAGCAAAAACCTGGGGTAGTTTTATTGCAGGTAACTGTGCCAAAGGTCATGTTCTGAATAAGGCCAGGCATCCGTGCTTGGAGGCACTTTCCAGGTAAGACAGGCAGGAAGCCCCTGCTGAGAAAGGAGCTGACCTTAACAGCAGGGTTCCCCAACAAGAGAGGAAGAGACTCCAATTAAAGGAAGAAAGAGAATAAAAATGGGGAATGAGGAAGAATGTGGAGAGAAGACTGCCTCAGCTCCATTGTACACTGTGACTTCCAGCACCCTTGTGTGGTTAGACTGAAAATGTTCTCAGTACCCAGGCCAGTGTTTATCCTGTTTCCTGAATATCCACACTCTCTGCCCCTGCTCCTGTGAGTGCCACATGATGGCTTTCTTTGCCTCCACCTTCTCTCTAAGTTCTCTTTTCTTTTTCTTCTCCATATCAGTTTCGCTCTGTGTGCAACCATAACTCCAGTGTGTGTTTTCTGAGGCTTTCATTTACCTCAGATTCTGCCGTCTGCCAAGCCACTGTGTGCTTCATAGGTTGAGGTGATATTTCCTTCTGTTCCATTCTCCAAATCTTCCTCCCCACTCCTCCTCTTCCTCTTTTTCTTTCTCTTCTCCTTTTCTTTCTTCTTTCCATCCTCTTCTCCTTTCTTTTTCTTCTCTTCCTCTTTTTCTTCCTCCTTTTCCTTCTATCCCCCTTCTCCTCATTCTCCTCCTCTTATTCCTCTCTTCTCTTCTGTCCTCCATTTCTCCTCCTTCCCACCCTCTCATTCTCCTATTCCTCCTCTGCTTAAGATCTACCTGTTTAACCCTAAAACCACAGTGCCTTTCCACACACCTCAAAGGGTAACTGCTCTGCAGGTGTTCTGGCTCCATTCTTTGGTGATGCTAGAGGTCAAACAGTCTGGTGGGTGAAATCTACCCACTGTACTGTAACTGGTTCATACAGTGTGGTGAGGGAAGACTGATTGTATGTATCTTTTTCTGACTCCATGTTCAGCAACAGCTCAAACTGGCTAGGAACTGACCATGGTGGCAATATTTGTACTACACAAATAGGCAAATACAAATGCAATACTAAGGTCTTTATTTTTTCCCTAAGAGCCAGTTTACCAGTGTATCTGTGGGTATATATCACATCTGTGCTCTATAATAGAAAATACTACACATGAAACATTCACAAAGAACAGACCACATACTAGGCACAAAGAAAACAGAAAACAAAGGTAGAGGAAGCAGTGTTATTCTGTCAAACTACCCTTCTATCAAAGCCATTCTTCTGTAAAATTCTGTGTGTATGTGTGTGTGTGTGTGTGTGTGTGTGTGTGTTTGTATCTGTGTCTATATCTGTTTGAGTGCCTGTGTGTGTATCTGTCTTGGTATCAGTGTCTGTGCATGCATGTGTATGTATGTGTGTGTGTATCTGTGTAAGTATCTGTATATGTACCTGTGAATGTCGATGTGTGTATGTCTGGGTATATATGTGTGTGTCTGTGTATCTCTCTGTTTCTATGTCTGTCTTTGTATATGTATGTTGTCTATGCTTTTCTGTGTATATGTATGTGTCTCCATGTGTGTTTATGTGCCTGTGTGTCTATGTATCTTTGAGTGTATATGGGTCTGTATGTGTGTGTTTTTGTTTATGTGTGTGTCTGCATGTGTCTATGTGTGGCTCTATGTGTCTGCATGTATCCATGAGTGTCTATGGGTCTGTGTGTGTCTATGTGTCTGTGCATATATGGGTCTGTGTCTATTTGTGTGTCTGTCTACGTATCTATGTGTGTGTATCTCTTTGTATGTACATCTGTGTATATGTGCGTGTGACATATATTTGTATGTATTTCTGTATGTTTGTGTATTTGTCTCTGTGTATGTCTGTGTGTGTATCTATGTGTGTCTCTGTATGTATCTCTGCGTTTATCTGTATCTGTCTGTGTATATGTATGATGTGTGTCTGGTTGATATATCTGTGTGTTTCTCTGTGTGTGTGTATCTGTGTGTGTGTCTATGTGTCTCAGTGTTTGTGTGCTTGTGTGTGTGTGTGTGTGTGTGTGTGTGTGTGTGCTGTCATTTTTTCAGAAGCTATCTACCTTGTTTTTTGAGACAGGCAGTGTCTTTCACTGACCTGGAGCTCATCAAATAGGTTAGCCTGACTGGTTATTAAAATCCAGGAATCCACTTGTCTCTGTCCCCCAGGTGCTAGAATTATGTATGCATATAACCACACTGGATTTTTTTACTTGAGTTCTGGGAATCAAACTCAGGTCCTCTTGATTGTGCAGCAAACACTTCAAATGAGTAATAAAGGGAATAAAAAGATAATTTAAAATATTAGAATAAAAAGCCTCATGGAAACCCACTAATTTGTAAGCTAATTTCAAAACACAATAAAGAAAGAGTTTGAGTGGAATTATCCCACATGGGTGGACAATGTCACTCCCAGAAGACATGGGTTACTAATTGAAAATGGCAGTGCAGGGCATGGGAAAGCTCCCTACAAGTTGCTGATGAGGGAGGTTCCAGAGGTTTTCAAAACAGCACAGACTATTTCCATTGTCCTTGGTTACCCACCATAACTACATGGTGAGAGCCTATTGTAGAAAACACCACACAATTTGGCTATAGAACATAGGGAAATCAACCTTAAACCATCCAGGGGACTTCTTTCCTGCTGGCTAGCTTTCATAGTACCAGGAGATGCTATGTAGGCTGTTGGAGGAGGAAGACATCAATGATCTTACCTGGTACTAGCCCTGCATGCTACAATACTGACTTTCCAGGCAAGATGTGCCCACTGGTGCAATAGTGGTATGACTATTACAGGATAACTGCTTTCTGATTGGATTTGAGATGTGATCCACATGAGGGAATTTCACGACTGGTACTATAATCATAGTCAAAAGCCCATGGCTTGGGGAGGTCATAGGCCCTAAGGTTGAAGGACTGAACTTACTGTTGTTCTTTTGCTAAGTGGTCAGGCTGTCAAGTTGCTTTCTAAAATTTGTGTTTGTACACATCGATAGACCTAGGCTGTTCTCAGTCTTGGTCAGAGAAGCTTCTTTGTGCAGTGGGCAGCAGTCAATGTAGAAATGAATAACTGGTCATAAGTGCTGAGAATAAGAGACCGGGTGCTTTCCCTAAATGGCACATCTGTGCTAAACCCACCACACCAAAGTTCAGGGAACATGGCAGAAGAGGTGGTGGAGAGGATGTAAGAGCCAGAGGATGGGGAGGAGTGCTGTGAAAACACTGTCTTCTGGACATGAGATGGTTATTGCAATAATGAACTCAGAGCAGCTGTGGGTACCTCCATAACATCTGCACAAGATCAAGCCAGCCAAAACCCTGGCATAAATGAGGTAGATAATTTGCAGGCCCCAGCCCATACTGAGGAGCTATAGGCAATGGAGAGCTATTGAAGAAGGAGATGCATTAGTTTTTGGTGATGTAGTCACTGGTGGGTTTCCATGCTCCAGGGGATGGCCATGCACATATAGACATCAGTAATGAATTTAGTAAGCTATCAAAAAATAATAAGATATGAAGTTGGGAGGAGGGCATGTTCGAATTGACATGGGAGGAGCTAAAGTGGAAAAACTAGGTTAATGATCATATTTAATTGTATACATGTATGAATTTCTCAAAAATAATGAAAAATTTGAAAAAAGAATAAGGCACATTAAAATTTGTAGGATATGACTAAAATCAGTGATCGGAGAAAAATTCAGTCTTGTATACTCAGATCAATTAATATTTATCTTCGAATGATGACCAAATAAAAAGAGATGAATTAAATTTAATTCGAAAAGCCAATGAAAGAAAAATAAACTAGATAGAAGAAAATATAAAGAATAAAATGCTAGAATAAAAATAAAGAATAATGAACTAAAGGAATTGATTAATCAGGAGCTGGAGAGATGGCTCAGCAGTTAAGAGGATTGACTGCTCTTGCAGAGGACCTGGGTTCCATACCCAGTACCCACATGGGGGCTACAAACTGTCCTTAACTCTAGTTCCAGGGGAATCCAAAACCTTCTTCTGACCTCTGTGGCATTGCATGACACAGGTGCACTCACATACATGCAGGCGGTACACTCATACACATAAAATAAAAATAATTAAATATTTTTAAAAAAGAATTGATTAATTAAAGTAATCAAAAATTGCCTCTCTGAAAAAATATTAAACAAAATAGAGAAATATAAACTAACATTGAATAAACAAATAGCATGTAAACAGAAAGCAAAATAGAGAACAAGATGAAATTAAAAATAATAAGTATTTTATATAGTTTCATGTAAATACCTTTTCAATGTAAATATGAAAAGAAGTTGTGCAATATTTATACAAGTTACCAAAACTGACTCTAGCATAGACTGAAATCTGAAATATACAAATTTCCATGAAGAGAAAAAGAACATTATTAAACAAGCCAATAATAGCAATACCATCTACTTTTCAAAATTACTACACTGGTGCCAGCTCAGTGGTGGAAAGTATGCCTAGCATGCATGTGGGATGCTGGGGTTGATCCCCAACATTGCAAAAACCAACCAAGAAATAGATAAGCAGGCAAACAAACAAAATTGCTATAGGCCCAGAGGATCTTACAGGGGATTTTAGCAAAATTTCAGTCTAAGTAATTTCAGTGCTACATATTTTTCTAGAGTATGGAAAAATATCTCATAAGGAAAGTAAAACATTGATATGCAAACCCAACAAACAAAATCAGAAAACAATATAGCAGCTCGATTTTAAGTGCAATGTAAAAATTAAAACTGTTGGTAAAATAATATATCACTGAATGAGATAAGAGTGGCAACAGGAAATTCAAGTTATAGCCTGTGTTATCTTTTGCAGCTATTGTGTTCATTTGCTCACAATACAGGGTTGTCACTTTTGCTTTAAGGAGTTATAAAACACTGCATTCTGTGCATAACATGGCTCTTACCATCTTGAAATCAGAGTATCGGTGATTACCCATAGGAGATGCTCACAGTATCAGGCCTGCAATATTCCCTCATGGAAGGAGTAGTGGAGGTGGGTAATGAGACCCTCTCCTAGCTTCCACTTCACCCTCCTGTATCTTCCTCTCAGCTATATGCCATTCTGCTTCTGCTGCTTGTGCTCTCCGGAGTTGCTATGGTATATGAAGGGTGCCGAAGGCTAGCTGAAGGTGAGATTCCATCTATTCAGTTTTCTGATGGGGTGGGACTTTTGTGTGACACAGTTGTTTTGGAATCATCTATGCCCCTTAAGGAACTCCAGTTAAAGTCATTGATTCACCAAGATAGACTTGGGTACAACCGTATCTTTGTTGTGTCATTGATTTCGTATCTGGGGTGAGAAGATATTTGTTCATGTCTCCCCAGGAAAAGTCACACCACAGTATCAGTTCAATTTTGAAGAATTAAGAAAATAAATATAGCTTATCACAGTAGTGCATGCCTGTAGTCCAAGTACTTGGAAGGCAGATGCAGGAAGAATGAAACAAGTTCAAGGTCAGCTTGGTCTACATAGCAAGTTCATGGCCAGCCAGGGACCCATAGTGAAACCCTGTCTTAAAGAAACAAATCCAGGAACAAACAAAAAGAGAAAATGAATTTGAGCTGTGTGTTTTATTTATTCATACATATTCCAGAATCCCTTTTTTCCCTACATCTGATTTCATGTCTGGTACCAATTCTCTGCTCTCTGAATAAACAAACACCCTTAATATTGTTATGATGGCTCTCTAGCAGCAATTTTATACTTTTCATTTATTTGAAATAGATATATATGCATAAAAATCCAGGTTGAATAGGTTTTTTTTTCTTTCAGTCAATTGGTGATATCAAAACATGGTATTTTTGTCTCCATTTGTTTCCATTTTCTAAGAAAATGTAATTTTAATTCTTTTGCATAAAACACCCTTAATATTGTTATGATGGCTCTCTAGCAGCAATTTTATACTTTTCATTTATTTGAAATAGATATATATGCATAAAAATCCAGGTTGAATAGGTTTTTTTTTCTTTCAGTCAATTGGTGATATCAAAACATGGTATTTTTGTCTCCATTTGTTTCCATTTTCTAAGAAAATGTAATTTTAATTCTTTTGCATATAGTGCATATTTTGTTTTTCTTAGGCAGCTTTTCAAAGATTTTTCTTTTTACTTTTTTAATGTATTGTAAGTGTGCATTTTTATTAGTCAGGGTTCTCTAGAAGAATAGAACAGAGCTCACAGAATGAATATATAATATATATTAAGTATATATATATTAAAAGAGGACTAATTAGACTAGTTTACATATATGGTTGGTATATCTCATATCCCATATAGGTATGCCTTAAACCAGAGAGGCCAAGGATATGGTAGATGATCAATCCAGGAGACTGGGTGTCTCAGCAGTTTCAATCTGATGCTGAAGTCCTGAAGGGTTCCCAAAGAATTTCTGGTCTTCAGATCACATTGGAAGCCTGAAGAACCTGGCTCTAAGATCAGTGAAGGAATGCAGCAACCACAGGGGAGATGAACTCACCAGTCAGAGTGAAGGCCAAGTGAGCAGAGTGAAGCTTTTCTTCTTCCATATCCTTTCATCGGGGGCTACCAGAAGTCACCTCCCACATTTAGAATGGATCAACTATGGAAATCAAGCAAACCCCACAGACATGTTCACAAGCTCATGTAGACAATTCTTCATCAGATGCTCTTCCCAGATGATTCTAGATTGTGTTGACAATTAAATCTAGACATCATGGTGTCAATTGAGGGTTCTCCTTTAGAGCTACAGCAATCTGTTAACCTTTGCGTATGTTGACTTCTAAGCTGTGATGCTCACAGAATAGTAGTGGAAGACCTGAGGCTTTTACAAACCCTCTATCACAGGACCCAAACTCTAGACTCAAGTCCAACTGCCAAAACCTCCACTCTATTGTCTCAGGCTGTCTTCTGTTTTCTTTTTGGTGTCTCTGGTCTTTTTCAAACATGGCCAAGGAATTGAAGAAATTTTGTACACTCATTTTAGGGGGTGGACTTTTTTATGGTTCCTTCTTCCTAGAACTTTGTTTGCAAATTTGTGAGACTCTGGCAGTCCCAAACTTCTCTCCTAATTCCTCAGACTAGAATTGTGTCTCACTGATCACGTCCTAGCTGACCAGTACCCGGTGGTTGGAGCATTAGCCAGGACACGTAGGGAAAGCACAGATCTTCTGGAATTCTTGATTTTGGGTGTCAGATGTCCTACAAATTCTGCTTGTGAGAATACTGGCATACCCCATTGCTTAGCATTGTTTCCTGTGGAAGGAATAATTCAAAATGAATTCCCCATTAATGGAATCAGAAATTAGATTATCACGTTAAATAAAAAGAATCAAATTAATTGAAATAATTGTATGAGCCATATTGATAGGATCTAATTATAAGTATTTCATGTATGTGCATGTAATGTGTGCATGTGAATGTGTATGTGTATATATATATGTGTGTCTATGTATGTGGGTTCATGTGTGTATATGTAATGTGTGTTTGTGCATAAAAAAGGGAGTACAAAAATCTTTTACAAAATAAATGGATGTGATGGTTTGAATGAAAATGTCCCCCATAGGCTCCAAGTATTTGGACATTTTGTCCCCAGATGATGGCACTGTTTTGGGAGGTTTTAGAAAGTGTGGCTATCCTGGAGGAAGCACATCACTGGGTGTGGGCTTAGAGAATCCTTAAGTCTTGCTGGATCTCCAGTTGCTCTCTTGCTTCCTGTGCCTGCTTGATGATGTGAGAGCTTAGCTTCTGCTGCTCCTGCTCCAGCCACCTCCAACCTCCATGCCTCCCTGCCATGATGGACTGTAATTCCCCTGGAACTGCAAGCTCAAATAAACTCTTCCTTCTATAAATTGCTTGGATCAGTGTTTCTATCACAGCAGCAGAAAAGTGACTAATACAATGGACAATTTACAAAATGGCTGCTTTGAAGTTTCTTCAAATATGAAAATTGCCTCAGGTACAGACCAGAAAAGATAAAAAGTCTTTGGAAAGCAGGTTATGTCCATTCTGTTAGTCTTGGCATACAGCTTACTACTAATGACAATTTTAAAAAATAAATATGTAAATGCAAAGAGAAAATGATGTTTAACCCAATTCTCATTATGGTCAAAAATCATATAAATTTTGACTATGTACAATTTCAAAAACTGAAGGATAAAGAGAAAGAAAATATTTTACAAAGAATTAAGAATCCTATTATAATAGATTAAATACCAGAATGCAATATTACAATGTTTTAAAATCTGAAGAAAAGATTAAAGACCAGAATGTTATTATAAGGAAAGTTTTCAAACAAGATTAAAGGCAAACCACATAAACTATTTTGGACAAATAAGAATGCAGAAAACGTTTCTCCTCAATATCCTGTATGGAAAAGTGCACTTTAGCTCTTGCTTCAGGAAAAAAGAAAAAAGGAAAGCTAATATAGAGAAAGAATGACATTAGATTCCAGAAGCAGCAGTAGTTAACTATGTCCCAAAGGAGGCAAAAGAAATGAGAAGAAAATATGATATACTCTGGATATAGACACTTAGAAAAATTTCCTTAAGCCAATAAACTGTTATGACATAAAATTGCAAAGCTGTAATAATGAAAGTGTTGATTTATTTGGTTTATTTATGAGCTTTAGTCATATCCTAAATATATAGAATAAGAAATTAAGTTATAGACTCACAGGAAAACATAAACGTTATAAACTTTGAAAAATTTAACCATATTAATGTTGAAATGAGGAGTGCACTGAGCATGAGATAGTTAGTGCTGGAAGCACACGGAAGAGTGCCTAGGCCAGGCTCCTTGTTTAGTGTGCACAGGTGTATGTTCATGTGTGCATGTGTGTTGAAGTCAGAGCACAACCTCAGCTGACATTCCTCAGGAGCTGGTTACCTTGTTTTATGAGATAGGGTTTCTTCCTGGCTGGAAACTCACCAATTCAGCTAGGCTGACTAGCCAGTGAGCCCCAGGAATCCTCCTGTCTCCACCTCTCCATTGTTGGAATTACAAGCATGTGCCACTATGTCTGGATTTTTAAAAGTGGGTTCTGGGGATTAAACTGTGGCTTCCATGCTTGTGCAGCATGTACTTTCCCTACTGAGCCATCTCCACAGACCCTAAGGGGGTGATTGAAGGAGCTCAATGCCTTATCCATTAGGCAACTGGGGTGTCTGTGATTTAAAAGTCACCCTTGGCAGAGTAAGCATGCTTCTGTGAGTTTCTGTTTCCTTTTCTGACAATCAAGGTACCTGGGTAGCCAAAATTCTTCAGGGCTCTGCCAACTTCTCCATCCCATGGCTCCAGGCTTGGTTTTGTTTAGTGGAAAATAAATGACATAAATACAGAAAGGTGATCTATTTGGGGGAAGAAGGGGACCAGCAATAAGGGGTCAGGGGAATGGGAAGGGCTGTGGGGGAGAGGGATGAATAAGAACATTTATGAAAGGGCCATGATGAAGCCCTTCACTTTGTATGCTAACTTACAGCTGATCAAAGTGCAGAGAACAAGGGTCTCTGGAGTACTCACCTATAAATGGGACATCTATATGACACTCCCTCCACAAGATTCGGGGAACATTGGGGAAGAGGGGGCAGAAAGCATGTAAGAGTCAGAAGAAAAATTGCAGGAGTCAGAGATTGAAGAGAGCTGGGTGAAATTTTCTATTCTGAAAATGGCAAGACTATTGTATTTATGAACTCACAGCAACTGTGACTGCCTGCATAAGACCAGCTCAAGGTCAGGCCAGTCAACATTCCAGCATGGATGAGAGGGAGGGCACATGAGCCTTCCTTCCTGAGGAGCTACTGACAGTTGATGGTTGCTAGGGAAGGGAGAGCAGATTTTCTTTAGGTGTGTCATTCCTGGCAGATGTCTGAACATGATCCAATGGATGGCTCCACCCTCGTGTGTACATGGACAGAACTAATTCAATTCAGTGTTATAAAAGAAAAGAAGACACAAAGTTAAGAGAGGAACATGGAGTGAGCATCTGAGAGGCATTGGTAGGGTGACTATGCTCAAAAACATTGTGTGCATGTGTGAAAGTCTCACAGAATAAATACATATATTCAAATAAAAATTTATTTAAATAAAAGATTAATAACATTCATGGAAGAATTTGTTGTCTTTTTTTTTTTTAATCTTAGCCATTCTGACTGAGGTAAGATGAAATCTCAGAGTAGTTTTAATTTGTATTTCCCTGATGGCTAAGGATGTTTAGCAAGAAAGAAATAATTCTTGGCCATTTATATTTCTCCTTTAGAGAACTCCTTGTTTAGTTCCATGTCCAAATTTCTGATTGGGTTATTTGTTTTCTTGGTGTTGAATTTTTTTTTTTAGTTCTTTGTATATACTATAACAGTGATTGGCTAGGTCATAGCATTATGGGAACTCATCTGAGATTGACCTGGCACAGCAAGAAGACTCTACCATACTCCAAAAGAAAAAGACACTTATCTTTTATTACATGTGGGCCTCAGTCTGAGCTCCTGCTCCAGAGAAACTGTGGCGTGGACCAGAACCACTTACAGGTTTATATAGGATTTTTCACATCAACCTTTGATAGACACCATACTGGTGGATTTGAGACTTGCAGCACAGAAATATATGTGCCCTTTAGTAAGGCTATTATAGGAAGTTTAAACAGTCAGTGTTTTACAAAATCAGATGTTTTGGACAAGTGTGTGCAAAGGTTGTAACATTCCCAGTAACATGATACAGTGCAGACTCCAGTAAAAAGTCTCAGCTATTTATTTTGTTATTTTTATTTTATTTATTCTATTTTATTTTATTTAGTTTTGTCTTTCTGAGACAGTGTCTCCCTATAGCCCCAGCTGGCCTGGAACTCACTACATAGACCAGGTTGGCCTTGTACTCACAGAGATCCACCTGCCTCTGTCTCCTGAGTGCTGGTACTAAAGGCGTACACCACCACACCTGGCTTATTGAAGCTATTTTAGCAAACATGACATATTGTAAATAGATATGTTTTTTTTTTTTTTAAGATCACATACTGCCTTTTTAAGTTGTCTGTCTTACCCTGTCTTAGTCAAAGACTGAACTCAAGTCTTCATGATTTGAGTACAAGTAGATGCTTCCAAAATCCTGTTAAACACACATACACACACACACACACACACACACACACACAGACACACACACACACACACACACACACACACACACACACACACACACACACTTATTAGGAGTACATGAGATTCTTATCAAATACATTTTCTTTTTTGAAAAAAAAATTATTATTTTATGTGTATGAGTGTATTGCTTGCATGTATGTGAGTGCACCCATCTCATGCAATGCCACTGAAGTCAGAAGAGGGCGTTGGATTCCCCTGGAACTGGAGTTAAAGATGGTTTGTAGTTGCCATGTGGGTGCTGGGAATTGAACCTAGGTCCTCTGCAAGATCAGTCAGTGCTCTTAACTGCTGAGCCATCTCTCCAGCCCCTCAAATACATTTTCTGATACTTACTCATCTACCATACACAACAGTTATACTGAGGTCATAGTTCAGTAGTTTTACATAAGGTTAATTTTCCTCATCAATAGGCCCTATGAGACAACTTAGTACTATTAATCAGATAAATGGACACAGAAATTAACTGCTCCCTAATTTCTTATCTTTACAGCCACAGATTAGTGCATCTCTTAGCCCTTCAGAAAAAGTTTTTTGTAGTAGTTGGTGACTAATACAGAGATCCACATGTAGAGAATAAGAGACTGTAGAGTGCTCAGCTGTAAATGGCACATCTATATCACACCCTTTCCATCAAGGCTCAAGGATCATCATGGAAGAGGGAAAAGAAAGACTACAACAGCCAGAGAGAGTAGACATCTGCAGCAAAAGAGTGTTTGGCAAATAGGCAGGGCCACTGCACACATGAACACACAGTGGCTGGGACTACATGCACAAGATCAAACCAACCAAAATCCCAGCATAGATGGGGTTCAGCTGATGAAATTCCACTCCTGTCTGAGGAACTATAGGAAACTGATGGCTACTGGGAGAGGTGTCTGCTTTCTTCAGGGTTGTAGGCCCTAAGACACTAACCCATGCTCCCGTAGACAGCCCCATGGCCATGTACATAGAGGCAGCACCAAGTAGATTCAGTGGGTTATCAAAAAAAGAGCACATGAAGCTGGGAGGGAATAGTGGGGAAGATAGGGGAGGAATTGGAGGGGAGAGAATGGGGATGGATTTGATTTAAACAACATTCTATGTCTGTATGAAATCCTCAAACAATAAAATAGTATTAACAGAAGAAAGGGGAGTTTGAGTGTTTTAGGGGAAGAGGTTAGAAATTATCTGAGAGTTGACCGAGAAAAAACTTTAAGTAGTTCAGAGAAATTCTCCCAGGAGTTTGCAAATGTAAATGTCCTTCAGGTGAAATTACAAAGGCCAGGATAGAGTCTGTTACATCCATTTTGGAATCCTGCCACCAGAAGAGGAAATCCTTGGCTCTCAGCACTTGTTCAAGCCACATTAATTTGACAGCAAGCATGAGCTGTTGACTGCCTGCTGGAGTCTTCTACTGTCTGTGGCTCGTTGAGTGCACAACGGCTCCGATCGAGAGTAATTCCCTGTCAGGCAGCTGTGGAATGAATAAGTTATATCCAGCCACTGGAATCTAGGGCCTCATCAGTTAATCAGCGAGCTCCATGGGAGACAAATTAAAGCAGAAGAAGGCGCATATAGGAAGAGGAAGGTGATGAAGGAAAGAAATAAGCCTGCATTATGAGGTGATGAAAGCTGCGGGGAAATGCACGCATTTTAGTTAGAAACAGATGAAACACATTTGGGGTCCAATTTCAGAGTCCAGGGCACACATACAAAAATGAATTTGCTAAGAGAAGGTGACAAGAAGCTTCTGGAAGGTGAGAGAGAGTTAATGAAGTTGTTTGAGAATGCTTAATAAATATGCTGATCATGAAACAGATGCGATACCATAGAGTTGAATCTAGGCTAGGTACATTTAGCATCCCTTGTTGGCTGCTAGTTGGGACAAAAGAGATGGCAGGGCCTCTGAAGAATAAGGTTTGGCTTACATAGTTGCAAGATGCTATGTCTATAGCAAAGGTCTAAGAAACAGTAAGGACATGGAAAAATGGAATAGTGGAGCCAAGTCCAGTATTTCAATCTGTAAGTAGACTAGTATGAGGATTCTCATACCCAGAGACATCCTCTGTGTGCATACTGAGCTTTTCTGGAAAATTCCAGAGGGTAACATATTCTCCCCTGGGTTCTCTGCAATCTGTTCACAACTGCCATTCCTTCTTTCTACCCCAATATGAAGTCCCAACTGACAGGTAAAAAAGCTATATAAGCCAGCCGTGGTGGCACATGCCTTAATTCCAGCACTTGGAAGGCAGAGGCAGGTGATCTCTGTGAGTCTGAGGCCAATCTTGTCTACATAATAAGTTCCAGGCCAGCCATACTTCATAGTGAGACCCTGTCTTTGGTGGGGCATGCCTTTAATCCCAGCACTCAGGAAGCAGAGGCAGGCGGATCTCTGTGAGTTCAAGGCCAGCCTGGTCTATCTATCGAGTTCCAGGACAGCTGGGGCTACAGGGAGACCCTGTCTCAAAACGACCAAAAAATAAATAAATAAATAAAACAGAGAGAGCAAGAGTGAGAGCGAAGAGTGAGAAAGCAAGATAGGGGTGGGGGGGGTGGGACAAACGCCTCTAACTGCCTGTCCAATTCAATATTATCATTTCTCACGTTAGGAAATTAGGTTCAGAAGGAATTTTCCCCACAGCCCATAGCTAATTAGTGTAATTAGTGGTGTGATAAGAAATCATTTGGGTTTCCTGGCTTCCCTTGTAGTGAACTTTGCTATTTATGCTGCCTTGCTTTTATGCGTTGGGTATGTCCCCAAAGGTTCCTGTGTTGGAAACTTGATCACCAAAGCAACTGGGTTGAGAGATGGGAGCTTTAAGAAGTGGGTAGGTCATAGGGACTCCGCCCTAGTGAATGGATTGACGTCTTCATCACAGGACTGGGTGCAGATTTCAGGACAAAGTGTGAGTTCCCCACCCCTATCCTTCCCTCTGTCTTGCATGGTCTTATGACCACACATGTTCTCTTGGCCTTCTGTTTTCCACTGTGGGATACTGCAGCAAAAAAATCAATGTGCAGCATTCAGTCCTTGACTTATCAGCCCCTAGAACTGAAAGAAATGAAAGTCTATTTTTAAAATTACCCAGTCTCAGATGCCTTTATAACTGTGAAATGTGGACTGAGATATGTTCTTTAAAATGTAGAGATTTATTTCAAGTATCATTGCATACCTTCCATAATGTGCCCCAATTCTTGGAGTTCATTTTTTGTCTTATAAACTTTACTGACTCATTTTACAAACAAATTAATGACCACTGTGTCTTTGCATGAAGCTTGTGCTCTAGAGTCTTCGGCACTAAACACTAAAATCAATAGTCCTATGTGGTGGCACATGTATGTAACTACAGCATCTGGGAAGCAGAATGTTTTGTAAGTCCAGAGAATGATCTATGGTAGATACTATTGGTTTTAAATGACTAAGTTTATCAAGCATATAGCAGGCCAAAGTAGAAAATAAATAACAAGATATAGATAAGTACATAGATGATAGATGATAGATGACAGATAGTCAGACAGACAGACAGACAGACAGATAGATAGATAGCAAAACATCATCAAAACTGGACTCTCAAAACATCCAACAGTAGCCAACTGGAGAAGTTCAAGCAGTCAGCTGGAGTTCTCTGTTAGCTATCTCTTCACTGCTGAGCTTCCCATGGCTGAACTTTCTTTCTTTCATACTACAGGCACTTTTATATCATGGGATAAACAATATTAACATCTCTTGGAAGTAGTTTACCTTCTCACTGTTCTCAAGCACTCATATTTTTACTCTCAGGGTATTTTTCTCTTCTCTTCTTTCCCTGTCACAGAGCTACAGGGGCCAGATCATCTACAGACAGAAGACCTTGGAAGACACTCTGATACAAGCATGCTTAGATCTGAAATGGGAGGGGACAACCCCACCTCCAGAGCCAGCTTCGTGAGCTCAAACAGCACATGAAAACTTACTGATATAATATAAATTACACAGAGATGAGAGGATCAGAAGTTCAAGAACAGTTGGGCTATGTAGTGAGTTCCAGGTCATCCTGAGCTACCTAGTGAGATTCTTTTTTAATAAGATAAATAAATATTATAATACAATATGAGAGCAGCAGGAACTCTGAAGAAAATGCATGTGGCCTAGGAGACAAAAGTAGCCTATTTTAGTTATGGAGTTAAGACCTTAAGGGATAAACTTGAACACAAACTTAAAGGATGGGAAAGACCTTTTAAGACTACTTTTAAAAATGAAGAGATGGTTCTATCAGTAAAATGATTGCTGTGCAAGCATGAAGACTTAAGTTTGAATCCCTAGCACCCATTGTTAAAACCAGGTTCAGTGGTGTACATCTGTGAACCCAGTACTGGGGAGGCAGAGACAGGCAGATCCCCACAGCTCAATGGCCAGTCAGTCTAGACAAATTGGTGAGGTCTAGGTTCAGTAAGTGATACTTTCTCACACTTAGGAAGAGTCTGGCTTGGTGGCACACAACTTTAATCCCAGAACTCCAGAGGCAGAGGCAAGGGGATCTCTACGAGACCAAGGTCAGCTTGGTCTACATAGCAGAGTTCCAGGTCAGCTGGGGCTACAGGGAAATCTGTCTCTCAAAATGACCAAAATACAAAATTTAAAAAAAAAAATTAGGAGGAGAGCAATTGAAGAGGACATTGATATCGACATCTGGCCTTTACATGAACATGCACAAACATGCACAGACTAACATGCACATACTAACACATACATACACTATAAAGAGACATATATACACACACATCTACATTAAATAAACCTTCCCTAGGATTTCTTTCACTCATTTGTCCTATTTGCTTGCTTTAAGGGCATAATGGGGTTTGCAGGCACATGTGTAGTATACTGAACTGCAGTAAACAAATGTCTGGTTTTATATTTGTAATGAACATTGTTAAATGATAAACTGGAACATTTATTTTATAGCAGTGCTCATTTTTAATTTTTTTATTTTTCAAAAAATGGATTAAAAATTTAGCCATGAATATATA
>NW_008345224.1:2213309-2225461 GCF_000622305.1 Nannospalax galili
ATATATATATATATATATATATATCTCACATATGTGTAGTGTAGATGTGTCTATGGAAGCCAGAAGAAGGTGTCAGATTCTATGGAACGGAGTTATAGGCAGTTGTGATCTGCCTGACATGGGTGCTGAGATCAAACCTGGGTCCTCTGCAAGAATAGCAAGCACTGTTAGCTTTGAGTCACCTCTCCAGACACAATAATTTACCTTTTAAAACGATTATACTACTTGTTCTGATTTTCTCAATATCCTTGCTGTGGAGACTTGGTTACAGTCACACTGAAAATGCAGATCAGGATATCAAGGGCTTTTAACCCCATTGGAAGCTGTGCGACTTCACAGTCGCTGAGAACCAGAGCCTGTGTCTCCTTATCCTTCAGGTGTCTATTCAGCCTCATGAAATGAAGTTCAAATACCCTACCCAAGCCACCTGTTCCCTTCTCTGCATTCCCATAGCCTCTTGTGCTTTGTCCCTTTTTTGATTGATTAAAGGAAAATTGAACTAATTAGTTGGTTTCCTATTGATGGGAAAGTACATTTTTCAATGCACTTTAAAAGTAAAAATATAATTCATTCATTATTTCATTCATGTAACAACATGCATGAAGCTTGCCTCCAACTTTGACCAAAGGAAATAATTTCCCTTCCCTTATTTCTCAATAATTATCTGTACATTTTTTGGTACCTTCTATATTTACCTCAAAGTGAGATATAAGCAATTTGAAAATAATTAACAATGCCACTATGGGTTTCAATTCCCATTGTTGTTTTCGTTGTTTAAAATATATCTTCCTCTGTTTTCTTGGGGAACATTCTGGACACTCTAGTCCCAACCAGCTTCTCAAGACAAACTGGGTTCTTTTTTCTTATTTTTATTTTTGTCAATGGATTTTAAGAGAAATAGTATTTCCAAATTTATCTTGTAGCTTCCTTTGGAATTGGACTCAGAACTACTTCTAAACCCCATAAAAATTATCTTAACATTTTAAGGATTTTATTATCATATTAATTATATATGATATTGTGTTTCACGTGACATTTTTATTCATGTATATAAAGTATTTTGATCATATTCACCCTCATCATTCCCTTTACTCCCCTGTTTGGGGAGCTAATAGGACACATGTGACACGAAGTTGTAATGAAGTTACTGGGGTCCAAAGGTGACAGATGGCAGGAGTTGGGAACAAGAGTAGAGAGAAGGATAAAAAAAATAGCACAGTATGAATAAAAATCCCATAAAGAAACCTAATACTTTCTGTGTTAATTAAAAAAATAAAAATTGAGTTGGGTATGGTGTCACATACCTGTAACTCCAACACTAGGGAGGCAGAGGCAGGTCTCTGAGATCAAGGCCAGCCTGGTCTACATAACAAGTTACAGGCCAGCTGGGGTTACAGGAAGAACTTGTCTTGAGACAAAACAAAAACAAAACAAAACAAAAATTCTGTTGTGTTCCTTCTAATAAGGTCTATGGAACTTGACCAGTTATTTTAAATATAATTTATCAATTTGTTACATTTCTATTGCTTTATGTGTAAACCATACTTGGCATTAATGCTTGACACGGTTTAATGTTTTATTTTTAATTATATGTGTCTACATGTGGGTATGTGCATTCCAGTGCAATTCCCAAGGAGGCCAGAAGAGGGTGTCAGATCCCCTGGAGCTGGAGTTACACATTATTGTGAGCCACTCACACTGGTGGTGCTGGAAACCAAACTTAGATCCTCTGAAAGAGCAGCCAAGTGTTTTTAACTGCTGAGTCATCTCTTCAGCCTCTCAAACAGCACATACTTTAAAGTTATTAGGCTTTGTAGCAGAATACGATTTTTCTTTCCACATTATTACATCCTGGGTAAGTTTTCTTTATTTCTCTTCTTTAGTGAAAACAAAGAGGCTAAAAGCAAAATGTGTCATGTCACATTGCGGCTCCATAGGTGGAAGCAGCACCCCATTCTCATTCTTGGGCCATGTGGTTCAGAATCCTTAACCTGTTGTGTGGGAAGCTGCATTCTAATAGAAAGGAATTTTCAAGCATAGAACAGACATTTATGAGTAGCAAGCAAATAGATTCATAGTACAGTGATGAGGTGGACATCGAGGGAAGAACATTCCCAAGAACTCATGTGTGTGTGTGTGTGTGTGTGTGTGTGTGTGTTTACATGCACAGATGTATGAGGTCAGAAAACAACCTCTGGTCATGTGTCATAGGAACCTTTTTATCTTTTGTTTGAGACAGGGTCTCTCAGGGCCTGCAACTTCTTCAAGTGGGCTAGACTAGCTGGCCAGTGAGCTCCAGGGAATTCCCTGTCTCTGCCTCTTGTTCCCACATTGATGGGACTCTGCACACATTACCCACACTCAGCTTTTTAAGTGTCAGGTCCTCATACTTGCAAGGCAATCATCACTTTTGCTACTGAATTATCCCTCCAACCCCCCCCCCAACTCCTTCCGAATAGAAAATGGCCCTCTAATGGAGGCAGGTGCAGGCACCAGGAACTCTGTGAAAAGCTTCCTGGGAGGAAGCCCATTAGCATGTCAGCAGAACGCACTGCTCATTTGTTTTCCAGTGTGATTGCAGACTTTGAAGGAAAGATATGCTAAACATCTCCTCCATGGAGAAAGATCCATGCTACAATTTTTTATTTTTATTTTGTTTTAGTTTTGGCAGACACATCATCTCCTGGCACTAGAACCTGCTTGTCATTTCCAAAGATAGCCTCCAGAAAAATCATGAAGTCACTGACATCCAACTTACCCATATGCTGCTTTTGAAATTCTGCCCGGTAATCTCCACCTGCAGGGTGAAGGCAGGATTTGGCTCCCCTCTGATATAAAGCACTCTGCTTTCTCCTTCCTCTCCTTTGACCCTTATTTCCCTTATTTTTCTCACCTTAGCAAGAATTACTTTCCTCTTGAATCTCTGAAAAGTGTATTTATTAATTCTGAGAACAGAGGACTAGAATATGACTGAAAGGCAGTCAGTTAAAACTGAGAGGAATGACAGCATTTTAGGAACAGGAAGAACATTTCAGATACTGCTTCGAGAAATGCTTTGAAAAAGGCTTACCTAAATTTTGTATTTTGCATGCAAAATGACCTTCTAACAGTTACCAGGCCCAACAAAGAGGAGCTGGCTTAGAAAATCTAAGTCTGTCTGTGTATGGGGAGGTACTCATCATGCAATGGTTTTTATTTCAACATAAAGGAACTGGGGTGTGGTTCAATGGTACAGCACTTGTCAAGCATGTGCATGGCCCTGGGTTCAATCACAGTACTGAAAAAAATTTAAATATTCTAATGAATGATACAAGTCATGTGCAATGATGATTGTTGGGAAGTTTGTACTGGCAAGAGGAGGGGTGCTGGGGAAGAATGAATGTGGTTCAAACTCATTATTCACACATGGAAGGAGTGGCTTCATTAGGGTAATGACATTCTAGTCATTTTTCATTTTATATGTGTCCTTTAATGTTGCTAACTCTGGTCAAAGCCAGTGGCTGGGGTGGAGTGGCCCGAATTCTCTCTGAGTCTCCTGTGTGATCAGACAAACCATGTAATACATTTTATGTGTATTTATTAACTTACAAAGGAATGAGTATCCAGTGCCTAGCCCAGAGCCTCAGAGCATGCCTTATCAGACTGTGCCACTCCTATAATTCTGTGCGTGCCTCTGGGGCCAGCAATCCCCCCAGGTCCATAAAAGTCAGTCCATTCTGTCTTTCAGCTGTTGCATGTGTCGTTCCCCGGCTGCTCTTCCCCATGGCTCAAGGCTTCTCACGCTCAGCTCACTGCTTCTGCTCCAGGATGGCTCCCAGCCACAACCCCCTTAGTCCACACTCTGTGGCAGGCCTCGCCCCTTGGAGGAACTAGCCAATCAGGAGACACTCCATCCCTTTCCTCCGCTCTTACAATCTTTCCTTCCGCTAAAGTCCCTGAGCCTTGGAGGGGGTGATAGATGTAGGGTGATCTCGTATCATGGTGAGAGAGTGGCTTCTTGGGCCTCCCCATTAGTCATCTTTAGGCCATGGCCACTGATCTATCTCAGTGGTGTTTCTTCTACTGTAAAGACAAATGAAAGGAAGTAGGCACATTTAAACAAACATGAATGTAAATACAGATGCCTAGAAGATATCCCAATAGGTGTACTATATTCATTAAACAATATACTCATGATGGCTTCTCCACTAGGGCCTGTAGCCTTTCTTGACAAAAGGCACTGGTCTGGTCTACAGCACCAGATGTGTGTTCTACCCCTAGGAGCGGGCCTTATCCAATTAGAAATTTGTTAGTTGTATGTATGTGGTTGAGCTGTTATTGCACTTACAGATATTGCTTGGCATGTCCTTAGTGTGCAGCACATGGGGTCCATCATTGAGTAGACTTATAGGGAATCCTTTCTCCCCCAACCATCTGTATAGAGCCTTCTAGCAATATGAACGTCATCCATACTCTCACAAGCCATGTGGCCAGGGGCTCTTTGTTTGCTTGCTTGTAAGTTTTTCCTAGTTTTAACAGTTCTAGCATGGAATGTTTCCTAGCTATAGTACAGTTAGCTTTTTTTCCTTTTTACCATTTTCTGTCTTTTTCTCTGAGTCCTTGCACTTTACACAAGTCAAAGTGTCCCGCCTTTTTTCTCTCTCCAGCTCTGCAACTGGATTTGCCAGTGCAGCCTTTTTAGCTTCTCCTGTCTGGGGCATATCTTTTATAATGCAAAGTGGCCGCTCTCTTTCTTGGGCACTCCGTTTGAGTCTAGAGCAAGTAAAAGATTTTCTAGCCTTTGGGTAACTTTTAACAAATCTTCACATACCCGCAAAATATCCCCACATTTACAACATAGCTGTGGCCCCTGCTTTTGTGTGCCTGGCCTCTTTTTAGTAACCATTGCAAAAACCACATCAACACCACCATTAGCACTCTTCTAAAACTCATTCTCAGTTTTGTCATATCCTGTCAGACTAAGACGATTCTGTGGCCCAAATTCTCTCTGGGTCTCCTGCACAATCAGACAAGCCATATAATATATTTTATGTGTATTTATTAACTTACAAAGGAATGAGTACCCAGTGCCTAGCCCCGCACTCAGAGCCCACCTTATCAGACCTTGCCATGCCCATAGTTTGCTCATGCCTCTGGGGCCATCAATCGCTCCAGGTCCTAAAAGCCCATTCTGTCTTCCAGCTTTTGTGTGTGGGTGGCACACTTCCCCACAGCTCACGGCTTCTCTGGCTGGACCCCCTGGCTCCCAGCCACAACCCCCATAGTTCATACTCTGCAGCAGGCCCCACCCATTGGAGGAACTGGCTAATCAGGAGACAGGAGGCCATAGGTTCTAGTGGGGAACTCACTATATCTGTTTTGATAAATTGACATGCAATTAAACCGCTGCCTAAATTTATGTTTATACCTACAGATCAAGAGGACTTAGTCATGGCATGCTGCAGTTTACTGGGTTGTGCAAGCCTCCACTATATATATATATATATATATATATATATATATATTCCAATGATAAGGATTGAGTCCTGTTAGACATGCTAAGCAGATATTCTATCACTGAGCTACAACCAACAACACAGTATAACTATTTGCAAAGCATTTGCATTTTGTTGGGTATTATGAGTATCAAAAGATGATTTAAAGTGCAGAGAAAGATATGTGTAGGTCCCATGAAAATACTATACAGAGTTGTAGAAATGTTACGGAAAAATCAGATCAACAGCCAAAGTTAAGTGAGGAGAGGGAGTTTAATAATTTCATGCTAAACGGACTGACCCAAGGATCCTTCCATAAGGGAGTCAGTGGTCGCTTCCAGTTCTGGGGAAATGTGTTTTATATTCATGTTAGGAAATGCGAGCAAAAAACAAAACAGCACATGGATGACAATTAAGTAAACAGGTACATGTGATAATTAAGCAAGGTAACAAGGCTGCAAAGGTTACAGGAATGTGAAAACTGGAAAATGAAGACTTCCATCCTGGGAAACCACAGGGGGTGGGGGTGGGGGGGATCCTGCTCATCTCCCCCATACCTATTTCTTGTCTCAGAGTTTTTCCTGCTCCAAAATTGTTAATTACCATCACATTGTAAACGCTTTCCATTTCCAGAATATTAGAAATTTGAGCATCCATGAATTTGGTTTCTTTGAAGGGTCTGGGAGTTGATCCCACAAAACACTGTGATGGTTGAAGTTGATTGTTAACTCCTCAAGATCTAGAATAATTTAGGAGACAGTCCAGAGGGCATGTCTGCAGGGAAAGTTCTAGAGTAGGTAAAGACCCACACTAAATGGGAGTTGCACTCATGGGTTGTGGTGCTGGCCTTAATAAAGACATTGGGTTAGGTGAGAATGTTCTCAATAGAGCATACACAAGCACCAGGCCCAAGTATCAACAAATGGAACTGCATGAAACATAAAGGTTTCTGTATAGCAAAGGAAACCGTCAGAACACACACACACAGTCTACAGAATGAAAGAAAATCTTTACCAGCTATAGTTTGGACAAAAGGCCAATATCCAGCATTTACAAAGAGCTTCAGAAATTAAATATCAAGGAAATAAAACTATCAACCAACAAATGGGCTAATGAATAATTTTCAAAAAAGGAAACACAAACGGATAATAATCACTTTAAAAAATGCTCAGTATCCCTAGTTATCAAGGAAATGCAGATTAAAACTACTTTGAGACATTACTTAATCATAATCAGAATAGCTATTATTAAGAAATATTACAACAAATGATGAAGAGGATGTGGAGAAAGAGGAACCCTTATTCACTGCTAGAGGGAAGATGAACTACTACAGCCAATATGAAAATCATGGTTTCTAAACCTTTTTTTTTTAAAGTCTTTTTGAGACAAGGTCTTCCTGTAGCCTCAGCTGACCTGGAATTTGCTATGTAGACCAGGTTGGTCTGGATCTTACAGAGATATACCTGCCTCTGCCTTTTGAGTGTTGGGATTAAAAGCATGTGCCACCATACCTGGCTAATTAAAAACAGCCTCAGATAGTCCACTACTGGACATATACCGAGATATCTTCAAATCCTGCCACAGAGATATTTGCGCCTCAATATTTATTGCTTCCATATTTATAATAGTAAAGAAATGGAACCAGCCTAGATATTCACAGATAAATAGATAATGGAAATGTGGTACATGTAAAAAATGGAATATTTTTCAACTGTAAAGAAAAACAAAATAGGGCTGGAGAGATGGCACAGCTCTTAAGAGCACTGGCTACTCTAGTTTTGATTCTCAGGACCCACATGGGGGCTAACATCTGTCTATAACTCCAGTTCCAGGGGAATCTGACACCTTTTTCTAGTCTTTGTGGGCATTGCACATCATGAGTGCACTTAGGTATATGCAGGCAGTACACTCATACATATAAAATAAAAGTAATAAAATATTTTTTAAAAAGAAAAAATAATAATGGACATATATATTAATGGACACCACGTTTATAATATTAAGCAAGATCATCTAAACTCAGTAAGAAAAAAATGTGCAGGGGCCATGCTAATCTTCTCTGTATCCTTCCAATTTTAGCATATATGCTGCCGAAGCAAGCACAGGTTTGGATTATGTAAGCCCTTGCCCACTGAGTATGTCCATTCCCATAATATATCTGATTTTATTCATACACATACTTAGCTATGCATAGGATGATAAATAGATTATCCCTAAAAGTTTACTTGGGGACTGTGGTGGTTTGAATTAGGATGTCCCCTATAGGCTCCAAGTATTTGGACATTTTGTCCCCACTTGGTGAAGCTGTTTTGGGAGGTTTTAGGAGGGTGGTCTAACTGGAGGTAGTGCAACACTGAGGTCAGGCTTAGAGCATTCTTAAGCCTTGTGAGATTACTAGTCTCTTTCTCTCTCTCTCTCTCTCTCTCTCTCTCTCTCTCTCTCTCTGATTTCTAGTCACATGCTGCTTCCAGTATCTGTCTGAAGACATGAGCTCTTAGCTTTCTGCTCCTGTTCCAGCCACCTCACCATGCATCCTCATTATGACAGACTCTAGTACCGCTGGTACATGGAAGTATAATTTCAAATAAATTCTTCTTCTAAGTTCCCTTGGTCACAGTGTTTTATTACAGCAACAGAAAAGTAACTAATACAGGGCACAGTTTTGCCTTATTGTACATACATCCAAAACCAGTATAGTCTGGATTGACCCATTTCTCACAGTTTCTAGATAGTGTTTCAAGATGTTTGGATAGAAATGAAGAGTTAGTAAATGGGTTGCTATGGAATAATGTATCACCATTTTTTAAAGGAGGTATACATGCAGCTCAGCGTAGGTTGGGCTCCTAGGTTGATAACAAATTCCTTGGTGCATTGTTCAGAAAGGGGTTTGTCATTAACCCAAGCCAAGTGGAGTCTGAAGTTGCTAAGCTATTCCCTATGCTTGCCTGCCTCACAACTGTATGCCCACTAAAAAGTTCTAAAACATTGGAAGGGGAGAAGTAGTTGAAACAGCTAAGTATCTCTGCCTCAAACAGAAATATACATATCAAGTCTCAACATGCATGTTCAAAAATATTTACTGTGTGTACTATTAAAAATGCGTAAGTGTCTATTTCTACTCTACACTTTTACAGTGTTTATGAATGGCAAAATAAGTATTTACTACTTCTACAATTTTCAAGTTCATTAATTTTAAAATAAGACTTTAATGATTAAAAAAAGAAAAAAATGCATGTTCTCCCTCATCTACAGATCCTAGTTTATACTATAGAGATATTAACATATAAACATCCATAAGTGTGGGTATCCTACAGTGTGTCGAAAGGAGATGGAGAAAGGATATTAGGTAACAAGGAAGGATGGAGTACAGCAAAGAGACAAACATGTCATGAAAAAGGATATAATGCTCATTGTTTTTCTTGCTTTAACTTTGTCATAGTTTTTTCTTCTTTTTTGTGGTAGATAAGTCTATAAAAATGCAATTGATGATGAAAGTGAAACAGGGAGGAACAGGGTCCTCTAGAGCGTTCTTAGTCTCATTCATAAAAGAATTTAAGAATGGACCCAAATGAAAGCTTTCACAATTTTATTAGCATCTTAAAGAAAAATATTTAAGGCAGATGAGCTGGTAATCTTGGCAGCTGCCTTGAGGAGGTGAATGGTGGGAAGAAGGAAAGAAAGCCATGAAGCCATGTAGGTTTAGAGCTAGGAGAAGGAAGCTTCAGAGAAAAAGTAAAGAAATACAAGATGCTAGATGCTAGGGGTATCCTAACGCCTTAAAGAAAGTTAACCTCAGCTATTGGTCCTCACCTTCCATCTCGTCTGAGCAGGGTCTCTCGTTTGCCTATGTATTCTAGTTGGTCCAAGAGCTTCCAGGCATTCTCCTCCCTCTGCCTCCCAGCTTGCAGCGGGAGTGCTGGAATTACAGTCCTGTGCTACCACTTCTGACTTTATATGAGTTCTGGGGATTCAAACTTAGGTTTCTGGGGCTTACATGGCAAGAACTTTACCCACTGAACCCTTTGCACTTAACAGTGCGAAGGTTTGATTTGAGGTTAGGTAAGACATACTTACTCCATTTTTGCTTTTTTCTTACTCTACTAAGGCTGCTTGAAATTTTATTCTTCAATATGACTTTTAGAATAAGTTTTTAGAGTTAATAAAGCTCAGCACACATTATTCTTAAAAGTGCATTTGCTATGTAGATCATTCTTTGGAGTTCTTTCAGTTTTTTCTTGATGTATTTTGAGACAGTACTGCTCAAAGCTCAAAGTACAATATTCACAGTGACTTTTACTTTATGAACAATGCTTATTTATTCATGTGTGATAAACCTCTATGGCCCCATGAAATATTTTTTGCTTCAAATGACATTTGTCAGATGCTAACATTATTTTGTTTTTAATCATAATTTCTAGGTACATCTTTTTCCCATACAAGAAAATCAAATAAGTTTCATGTATGAAGGCTCTCATATATTGGAATATTTAGAAAGTTTTCAGTGTAAATCATTCATTTTTATTAAATTCATTTCTAGATAATTTGCACTTCCTAGCTGTTATGAGTGACATCTTATTTTCTAGTTGATTAAGACTAATCATTTTCATATTTTATTGTACATCTGGAAAATCACTCTACTCTCTGATGAATTCTAATAGTTTATTGGTTCTCATGATTTATCTGTGAAGATAAACTTATTGCTTGCAAAGATGAGCATTTTGTCTTTTCTCATCATATTATGTACATTCTTTTACTTGTCTAAGTGTGATGAGTATGTTTATAGAACCGACTGGAACACTAGCTAGCTAAAGCATACATGTGCTTGTTTCTGATGTGAATGGAAACCTCCTTGAAGCTCACTTTAAAGTATGATATTTGCTGTAGAATTTTTGTTAAGTGACCTTTTAAAATCAAGGCATGTCAACTGCATTCCCAATTTGCATTGAACTTTTAATGTATTTGAACCTCATTAAATGCTATCACTATATCTATTGAATTAATGAGGTCATTTACCTTGGTAGATTGCCTACTGTGGAACCACCTTTGCATTCCTGGAGTAAATTCTATTCAATCATCTTATTTTAGTACTATTTTCATAGTATTATTTTTAACCAGTTTTGAATTCAATAAGCCAATAATTAGTGTCAGTGAAAAATTTCATGACTTTTGGGTCTATATGCATAAGTGAAATGGAGTTACAATTAGTTTCAAATTTATTCATATGCAGTTGCACACTGCATTGATTCAGTTTTGAAATTACTATGTTTTATATGAAATTATTCTTTCTCTTTTGAAGGCAATAAAGGCTGTGAGGGCCAAGTGAAGGTTTAAGTAACATGGCAACAGTGTGGACTTCTAAGGTCACTCAGTTAAGATGGTCACTACCAGATGTCCAGGGGACGATGAGTGCACAGTAAATATGGCTGTTATGAAGCTTATTATATAACGATGTTTTAGTAAGAAGGGCCTTTCTGGTTATTTCTTATAAAATGTCCTTGGGACCACTGGCAAATGCTCTCTCTTTCTCTCCTGGAGATAATAAAGTATGTCACCTTTGCCAGCAACTCTGAGACTCTTCTATAATCTCCCTGCTCCTTGCCACCCTCCACCCCTGGCTCCTGAACTGGGCCCCCACCTCTTTTTCACTTTTTATTAGTTTCTCTCTCTCTCTCTCTCTCTCTCTCTCTCTCTCTCTCAAGTGTGTGTGCTCTCTTACTCTCTTGCTCTCTCTCTCACTCTCTTTTTCTCTCTTTCTCCCTCTCCTCTGAATTTCAGAGTTTGTTCTGACACCATTAATTTCTTCAAACAATCTATCTGGGATTTCTGACCTCAACTGCTGTTTGTGCTCTCAGTAATTGGTTGCTGTTTTTCCTTCATTTTTTATTTAAGTAATCTTTTAAAGCTCAGATAAAACTTGTTTTTAAGCATTTTCATTTCTTGCACAGAATATATTTTATTCTGTTCATATGAAAGTAACTATAATGTGTATCTTTTTACAGCAGGAGAGTAGGGCAGAAGTGGTGCTCTGGAAGAGTTTGTACAAAACCTGAGAAATTATCATCTGAGGAAAACCAGTTGGCAAAGAGTAAGGCTGACTAATCCCAGCTTGAGCCACTGTCCAGAGACAGAGGCATTCCAAATTGTCTGAATGTGGCATAGGTGTGTCTTGATTTCTTCCCTTAGTGCTGTGATAAAATCCTCTGATGAAAGCAACTTACGGGAGAAAGGGTTTATTTCAGCTCACAAGTCAAGGGTATTTATCATACTGGAGGAAGTCAAGGCAGCAGAAGCTTGAAGCAGCTGGTCACATCATGTCCATCATCATCAGAAGAAAGCAATGAAGAGAGTGGGCTGCTCAACTCCTTTTCTTATGCCTTCCAGGATCCCTGTCAGGGAATGATCCCACCCACACTGGGCTTCCTACTCAATGCAATCATGGTAATCCCCCACAGATATGTCTAAAGGTCCATCTCCCACATGAATCTCAATTGGTCACATCATGTCCATCATCATCAGAAGAAAGCAATGAAGAGAGTGGGCTGCTCAACTCCTTTTCTTATGCCTTCCAGGATCCCTGCCAGGGAATGATCCCACCCACACTGGGCTTCCTACTCAATGCAATCATGCTAATCCCCCACAGATATGTCTAAAGGTCCATCTCCCACATGAATCTCAATT
>NW_008345224.1:2226212-2234505 GCF_000622305.1 Nannospalax galili
GGAAAAATGCTTTTATCCAATAAGCCATTTCACTGGTGCATCAAGGGTACTTTGAAGTTAAAATACTTTTAAAACTGTTTTTTAGATACGTTCACAGATTTTTGAAGTTCCCAAAACAGAAAGCATGGCAGTTTTTCACAATTTTGTCTCCTTCTATAAAGATTCATGTTTCCTGGACACATTGTCAACTTTTAAAAAGTTTCTAATCAGAATTTAAAAATATGGATTGGGGCTGAGGATGTACCTCAGTTGGTAAAGTGTTACCTGGCATACACCAAGCCCTGGGTTCAAGCCCTACTACTGCACACAAAACTGGGTGTGGTGGTGCACACCTATAATCCTAGCACTAGGGAGATGGAGGCCGGAGGATCAGAAGTTCAAGGTTATCCTCAACCAATGGAGAGTTCAGCTTGGACTACAGGAGATGTCACAAAACAAAACTCAGATTCTTAAGGAGCCTTTCTTCCTATCTGCATAAAGTGTTGCATTTGTATGGAAATAGTGACTTTCCAATGACTGATTTTTTTTTCTGTCTACATTTATGTTTACTTGACTTTAGCATTGAATGTTTAACACCACACAGTGTATTCTAGTATATTTAATGGACTCTTATTTGAGTATCTCTGCCATGATAAAAATTGTGTTAGTTTTTCTCAAATTCTACATTGGTCCTACCTATCTTTGCACTCAAGGCATTTTCAGTAATTATATAAGCAGCCTTCATATATTAAAAATTCAGTTTACAAATCTCTATTTCTTGTACTTAGGGTTTTAGTTGCAGTTTTAGCAGCCTGGAAGGAAAAGGTAGGTTTTGCCCATGACTAGTGGGTGGCCCTGGGCAAGCTACTTTGAAACTTACAGGGGTTTTGAGATGATTAGGATATAACTCTGCAATGTTTCTAGTCCCATGATTGGCATATAGTAGGTAATCAATACATGGTTGCTGTTATCACTCCATTATTCTTTCTTAGTGGGGAATAACTCTCATACGGCTTGAGTACACTGGAATAAGGAATAACTTTTTAATACACAGACTTGACTTCCTTAGCCAGTATTAAGTTTCTTACCATGAGTTATATTCAATCACAAGCTTAACCACACAGTGACAGGGGGATTAAATTGTAGCGATTAATTTGATTACTAATGAAGACTTACTTTGCCCTAAATGTAATGTTTAACATCCCTTTGAAGCCTGAGATTCTGTTTCTTGACTCCAGGCATTTCTAGTAATTGGTGAGGAATACTCTCAAAGAAGTCTCTCTAACCCTTATCTATTAACAACACTTGTGTACTTATAAGAGAGCAACAAATGCCCAAGGTTCCATCTCTAAGGCAAAGCTGGCTTAGAACAAAACACTCAAAACATTCTAAAGGGCTTGGGGAAATGATTTGGTGGGTAAATTGCTTACCAGGAAAGTCTGAGAACCTGTGTTTGGATCTCTAGAACCCACATGAATTTAGATGTGGTACTGTACATCTATAATCCCTGCATTCCTATAGTGAGACAGGACCTGGGGACAAGAGAGCCCCTAGAGGCTCACAGGCCAGCTAGCCTGGAATATGCAGTGGGGAACAAGAGATCCTGCCTCAAACAAGGAACAAGGTGAGGACTGACACTGCGGGTTGTCCTCCAACTTCCACCCATGCACTGTGGTGTGTGTGTGTGTGTGTGTGACTACACTAACACATGAACATGCATATGCTCCATACACACACACACACACACACACACACAGATTATAAAACATTCTCAGCAATAAGTACTACTTAGTACACACATACAAAGATAAAAACATTTTCAAGTAATACGTACCATTTATATTTTCCTACAATCATTTAACATTTATCTTCCAATACTATGTTGCCTTTTAATACCCCTAAGCAACAGACTAAGTAATTTAAGAGTATTTTTCAGAAAGCAAGTATAGAACAATGAAACAATTTACTCATGATCTGATTATAATAATAGTTAGAATTGGAACAAAAAAATCTCTGTTGCTTTTCTCTAGTGATTGCTTCTTAAAAATTCAAAGAACAATAGGCGCTTGTTTTCTATCAATGCATCTTTCTATCAATGCATCTTTTAGGAAATATATATTCAAACATTTGCCCATTTGAGAAAAAAATTAAGGTGTTTTTTTTTTCTCATATGGATATATGTTTAGATAGCTAATAGGGTAAATCAACTTTGACTTCCTACAATAAATTCTACTTGGGCATTATTTATTATCATTTTTTATAGTAGAGCTAAATTATAGCTGCTAATATTTTTTAAAAGTATTTTATTTATTATTTTTATTTTATGTATATGAGTGTATTGCCTGCATGTTTGTGAGTGCATCCATGTCAGTCATACAATGCCACAGGGGTCAGAAGAGGGCTTCAGATTCCCCTGGAACTGGAGTTAAAGATGGTTTGTAGCCACCATGTGGGTGCTGGGAATAGAAACCAGGTCCTCTGCTCCTAACCGCTGAGCTATCTCTCCAGCCCTGTAGCTGCTAATATTTTAAGAATTTTTTACACTGGGTGTGGTAGTACAGGCCTTTAATTCCAGTATTCCAGAGGGAGATGCAGGTGGATCTCTGTGAGATCAAGGCTAGCCTGGTCTGCAAAGCCAGATTTAGGCCAGTTGTGCATATAGGGAGACCCTGTCTCAAAAGTACAAAAAAGAAAAGAATTTTTGAATTTGTATTTATGACAGACATTGCTCTGAATTTTAAGAAATATTATATTTTTATGTTTATGAGTGTATTGCCTGTATGTATGTAAGAGTATTCATGTCATGTAATGCCTGTGGAGGTCAAAAGATTGCATCAGATTCTCCTGCAACTAGAGTTACCAAAAGATTTTAGTCACCATTTGGTTCTGGGAATAGAACCCAGGGCTATCTCTCCAGTCTGTATTTTTTAAAAATATAATATATATATATATATTTTTTTTTTTTTTCTTTTTTTGAGTTTTATAAACATTCGAGTAATATTGGCTTTATAGATGACTTTCATCTTGCCTTACCTTTTTGAGACAGGGTGCCATTCCTTTTTGATATAGAAGGCAGAGTTTATTTGAGATTATGGTTCCAAGAGGCAAGAGTCCATTGTGGCAGGGAGGCATGGTGGCAGAGGTGGCTGGAGGAAGAGTGGAAGCTAAACTCTACATCTTCAAGCAAACAGGGGCAACAAGAGAGTGACTGGAGATCTGCAAGGCTTAAGGACTCTCTAAACTCGCCCCAGTGACTTGTTTTCTGCAGGATAACCACATCTTCTAAGACCTCCCAAAACAGCACCAACAACTGGGGACAAAATGTCCAAATACTTGGAGCCTATGGGGGACATTTTTCATTCAAACCACCACATTCCATCCCGCAACCCTCATAGGCTCACGACCATATAAAATGCAAAATGCATTAGTCCAAACTTACAAGTCCCCACAGTCTTTACCAGTCTCTACTACCCAAAAGTCCACAGACCAAAGTTTCTTCTGAGACTCAGGGAAATCACTTAAGTGTAAGCTCCTATAAAATCAAAAGACGAATTATATACTCCCAACATACAGTGGAATTGAATACATATTCCCATTCCAAAAGAGAGGAATAGAGGCATAATGAGGAAATAGTGTACCAAAACAAGGCTGAAAAGTAGCAGAGCAAACACCAAATCCATACCTCCATATCTGAATTCTGGGACTTCAAAGGGCTTAGGCGGCTCAGCTTCTCCAGCTTTGCTGCATGCAACATACATCTCTCTCTTTGATTGGTACCACTCCCGGTATGCAGCTCTTCTTGGAAGATGCCTCACAGCTCTGGTACCATGAACATCTTTTTGGGGCCTCCATTGTCAACCAGGCTTCACCTTCACAGCTTCACACTATGGCCTATCAGGCCTTCTTTATGCAGGGAACCCCTGATGCATGCTGCCTGGCTTTCTGAAAGGAAGAATTGATGAACCCTTCACTTTTGCATCTTTCATGGGTCTAAAGCCAGCACCAGGTGCACAACAATGCCAAGTTTGACTTCAAATTTGGGATGGACCCCAACTTGCCTTACCCATTTTAGAAGGCTTTTCTCTTCAGTGGCTCCTGCAGCATTTTCCTTTCACAAATTGGAGGCTTAGCTTTGTGTGGTCTTACCCTGGAGGCACTCTCTCCATTGTTTAAGTGAAAATCTCTAGGCCTCTCCTTAATCACCCTAATCTCTTTATGAAAGGAATCCTCTCCTTCATGTGGGAGTACATGCTTCAGCTCCAACATTTATCTTCCTAGTCCTCTTTTTCAATCCATCTTGCACATTCTGTATTTCTTTATGTCCCATTTGCTCTTTTTCATTGTAGATCTGCATAATATTCACCATTAGAAGCCATACCACCATTTCTATATTAGGCTGTCTTGAAATTTCTTCCACCAGAGAAATTAGTCCATTGCTTTTCAACTTAGCCTCAGGCAAGCTTTTTGGCTGTGCGTAGACTCTAGCCAGACTCTGCCAAAATATCCCAAGTGCTGCTTAAGTCCTTATTTCCCTCTGGAACTACATTGTTCTCAGCACTACTTTCTCCCAGGCACCTACTAGAATAGCACTCTAAATTCTGTTTACAGCGACCAAATACATTTCTATCCCAAACTTCCAAAGTCTTCCACATTCCTTCAAAATCCCACATGGTCAGGTTCTTCATAGCTAACAGCTGCTTTTCTGTTCCTGTGATAGAAACACTGACCAAAGCAACTTATAGAAGGAAGAGGTTACTTGAGCTTACAGTTCCAAGGTGACAAGAGTCCATCATAGCAGGGAGGCATAGCAGCAGAGGTAGCTGGAGGAAGAGCAGAAGCTAGGCTCTTCATCTTCAAGCAGGCACAGGAAACAAAAGAGCCAGGATGCCATTATTAACTCTACTGATCTAAATCTCCCCATGTAGACCAGACTGGCCACTAACTCCTGTCTATCCTCATAGTTCAGCCTTCTGAGTGCTAGGGTTACCAATGTGAGGCACTACACAAAATTATAGAATGCCTTTAGTGTTAAGGTTCAGATAGCCCTGCCCCCTCACCAACAGGATCCCAAGGACTTCTCATGCTCCTGAGAAAAGGGAACCTAGCTGATAAGCACCTTGGTCTTTGAAGTCAAGAGACACAGACTTTTCTCCACTATTTGGCCAACACAGCAGGCTTCCTCCTTGATCTCTAAAGAGGACAGGCTTTAACAGTCCTGCTTTCCCACTCCCCCCCCACACCCAACTTAAAAAAAAATGCATCTTCCCACCTTCTGCAGGAAGCAGAAGCCT
Organism: Nannospalax galili; assembly: GCF_000622305.1. Taxonomy (NCBI): domain Eukaryota; kingdom Metazoa; phylum Chordata; class Mammalia; order Rodentia; family Spalacidae; genus Nannospalax; species Nannospalax galili. The sequence continues at coordinate 2,231,483 of NW_008345224.1, forward strand.
CCCTTTTAAAAAGAACCCAGCTCAAGACCAAGGCAGACATTTTCCCTGCCCGGAAGGGAATCTGTCCCATGTGTTTCTTTGCTAATAAACCCTGTTTTGTTGGAGTTTTAGCTGTGCCTCGGTGCCTCATCCTCCATTTGCTCGTTCTCTGCCAACTTTTTACCTATCACTTAGCATTCCTTATTTTTAAATTTACTGAAATTTTTGTGTAGAATTGGTGTGATTTCTCTCTCAGACATGACTGGTCAGTCATTACAGCTTGTATTTTCTTTTTTGTTGAATTATTAGCATAAATCCTTCATAACTTACCATCTTATCCTCTTACTAACATCCCCAGAGTGAGTACTGAAGTCACAGGTCTTAGTAATTTGATCACTCTGGCTAGATATACATATGACATCCACAGAACAGACATATATCTGTAGGCATATACTAATTTTTTAAATCTCAAAACAGTTTTTGGTCTCAGTCTTGATTTTCCCTTTATTTTCTTGTGTTCTACATAGTTGATATCTGCTCTGCTCTTCTCATTTCATTTTTCCATAGTCTTAGTGCTTTTCAACGTAGCCTCAGGCAAGCTCTGTGTGTGTGTGTGTACGCACAAGTGTGTGCAGAATCCAGAGGTAGATGTTGGATGTTTTCCACTACTGCCCTCTACATCACCTTCTTGAGACAGGGTCTCTCACTGAATCTACTTCTCCTGGGACTGGACTTGCTCTGCCCTAAGCACAAGGGTCACAAAAGTGGGAAACTCCACCCAGCTTTTTTATGTGGGTGTTGGGGATCCAAACTCAGGTCCTCAGATTTGTGCATCAAGCATTTTATTGACTGAGCCATCATTCCAGCTTCAGTTTTTAGATTTGAATTGCTCCTTCTTCCCTAGTTTTATAAGATAGAAGTGGAGAGCAACTGATTTGGCTCATTTCTTCCCTTCTGACATGGACGTTTAATATAATACATTTTCCTCAATGTATTACTGCAACTGCAGCCAATGCACATTGTTGATATGTTTTCATTCTTAGTAAGTTAAAAAAGATTCATAATTTTCCCTTTTTTTCTACTTTGAACCATGGAATACTTAGTAGTGATTTCTTTTGTTTCTAAACATTTGAAGAATTTTCAAAATATGATTCTGTTGTTTCTTTTTAATTTTAGTTCATGTGATCTATGAATATGATTTGTTTGACATGAATTTTTAAAATATATTGAGAAATCAGCCCTAAATGCAACATCAGTACCATATCCCTTTCCCACAAGACTCAGTGAGACGCATGGATGAGGAAGCAGAAACATTGTAAAAGCCAGGGTTAAAGAGGATTGCTGTGGAAGAGTCTTATGATTACAAAGGACAATTGCACTCATGAACTCACTGCAGCTGTGATTGCCTGCTCATAATCTAGATAAGATCAAGTCAGTCAACTGTCCAGTATGGATGGGGAAGGGACTCATGAAGCCTTACCTTGAGCTGAGGACTTATTGACAGCTGATGACTGCTAGGAGAGGGAGAGTCAGTTTTCCTTAGAGGGGTGGCCCTTGGTGGCTGGACTGAAAGCCAGTGTATGGCCCCATACCCATGTGCATATGGGAAGCACTAGTTGGACTCAGTGAGTTATTGAAAATTTTAAGAGAGAACATGGATTTGTGAGGGGCATGAGATATGGGTCCTGGGAGGAGTTAGAGAGAGGAGTCAGGGTGGATCTGAAAAAAATACATTGTTTACATATATGAAATTCTTAAACAATAAATTTAAATGTACATTAAAAGTATATTGAGATAAATGTTATGGCCCATCTTATAATTCTGTGTATGTATGATCTACATATTCACTTGAAAAGATTGTGCTTTCTAAAGTTATTGAGTAGAATTGTATAAATAGTCACTAGGTCAATTTATTGACCTTGGATAATTGTAATGTTTGAGGATTTTATCTCACTACTTTCTGTTTATAGGTTCCACACATCTTTGAGTAAGAATTATTGAAATCTCTGTATCAAATTGTGGAGTTCTCTACTTGTAATAAATTTCTTTCTTATAAATCCTTACTCTCCATTGGACACATAGGCTCTCTTAGTAAGCTGATGAACTTGCCTTGCTTTAGTCTTAGCAATAGCTTTGTTCCGAAATCAAATTTGCCTGATAGTAACTGACATTTAAATTTCATTTTCTTAAAATCAATGCTGGTGTACCATATATTTTGTTGTCTTATTTATTTATTTATTTATTTGTTTATTTGTTTGTTTATTTAGCTTTTTGAGATGGGGTCTTATGTAGCCCAGGCTGGCCTCAAGATCACTTTTTAGTAAAGGATGATCTTTCTTCACCTGGCTCCTGAGTGATGGGATTACAGGTGAACATTGCTACATCCAGTTATTTTAATCTTGTTTGTATATTTTCATGTATAAAATGGCTTCTTATAGATAATATGCATTTAGATGCTGTTCTTAATTTTGAGCTGACATATTTGCCTTTTAAAAAGTATTTACTTGGGGCTGAAGAGATGGTTCAGCAGCTAAGAACATTGGCTGCTCTTGCAGAGGACCCAGGTTTGATTCCCAGCACCCATAAGGCAGCTAAAAACCATCTGTAACTCAAGTTCTAGTGGATCTGATGCTCTTTTCTGACCTCCGTTTGCATTGCATGACATGGGTGCACTTAAATCCATGAAGGCAATATACTCATACACAAAATAAAATAAAAATAATGAAAAAAATGCTTTAAAATATTTATTTATTTAGTGCATGCAGAGGCAAAACGGAGTCAGCACCTGTGGAACTGGAGTTGCAGGTACTTGTGAAGTTGTGAGTTGCATGATATGGGTGCTGAGAAACTTGCATTACTTCAGTGTATGAAGAAATGTCTCTTTTGTGGTCTAGAGAGATAGATCAGTGGTTAAGAGCACATACTGCTCTTCTAGAAGACCCTGGTTCAATTCCCAGCACTCACATCAGGTAGATTCCAACCACTTACAACTCCAGTTTCTGATATTTCTTTTTTTCCTTCGGTGCCTGCACTCACATGCATAT
>NW_008345224.1:2234636-2235709 GCF_000622305.1 Nannospalax galili
AAAGTTTTTTCTTGTTATCACTGAATTTAAGCATTTGACTACAATGTACCTTGTTGTATTTTTATTTTTCATCCTTAGGATTTCTTCTTGAGGTTTAGTCTACAATGCTATAATTTCCAAGGTATTTGAAATTTTAAAAATTTAATTTAAAATTTAAAAATGATATTTAAAAATTAAATAAGCTCCTAGCCTGCACTCCTATCTTCAGGCTTCTTGGGACCAACTGACTGCCTTTCTTGGGCCCCAGGAGCACGGCTTCTGGTCCTGGCCCCGCCCTCACTTCTCTCTGCGTCCCTGGACCTGCACCACCAGCTAACTCTCCTAGCCTGCACTCCTATCCTCAGGCCTCTTGGGGTAAGTCTATAGCGCAGCCCTCCGCGCCTTGACTCCCCAAACCACATTCACCCTTCCATCTCCCCCGCTGTTCGGTACTCCTAGTTTGGGACCTGCGCCATCCCTAGTCTTGGGGCCCCAGACACCTGGGGAACCAATACTGCTTCCTGACCCTTCTCACCCAGACCAACTTAGTGCCTTTCTTGGGCCCCAGGGGCACCACTTCTGGACCGGGCAGTTCGCTACTCCTAGATTTGGACCTGGGCCATCCCTAGACTTGGGGCCCCAGACACCAGGGGAACCAATACTGCTTCCTGACCCTTCTCACCCAGACTCAATTAGTGTCTTTCTTGGGCTCCAGGGGCACCGCTTCTGGACCTGGTCCCGCCCTCACCTCCCTCTACTTCCCTGGTCCTGCAACACCTGCCAGCCTCTTGCTGGGACTGACAGCCTCTTTCTGGGGCTCCGAGGCTTAACTTTCCTCTCGCTGGTCCTTTGCATCCAGTACAACCCAGCTACGCAATCCACTCCCTGGGAAATCTTGAGGCTTCTTCCCACCCCATCTGCCTTTGCATCCCTGCGTGGCGCAGCCACTGCCAGGGTCTCAGGTCAGTCCAACACCCAAGTTCCTGAGGCCAAAATCATTCTTAGAAGATTCCAGACCTAAGGAGAAAGTCTGAAAACTTCTGACCCACATTGGAATTGGGCCACCGCGGAACTCCTGAAAACAAAATCAATCC
>NW_008345224.1:2237868-2240792 GCF_000622305.1 Nannospalax galili
AGAAGAAATAACAAAAATCAGAGCAGAAATTAATGAAATAGAAACAAAGAAAACAATACAAAGAATTAATGAATCTAATAGCTGGTTCTTTGAAAAGCTAAACAAGATAGACAGACCCTTAGCCCAGGTAACCAAAAGAAAGAAAGAGCAAATCTAAATCAACAAAATCAGAGATGAATGGGGAAACATCACAAGAGACACCAGAAAGATACAGAACATTATAAGGGAATACTTTAAAAACCTATATGCTACCAAATTCGAAAACCTAAAAGAAATGGATGCATATCTAAAGGCATGGGAACCACCAAAACTAAACCAAGAAGAGATTAACAGCTTAAACAGACCCATATCACAAAAAAAAATTGAAACAGTAATACTAAACCTCCCCACTAAAAAAAGCCCAGGACCAGATGGGTTTACAGCAGAATTCTATTAGACATTTAAAGATTTCCATTCAATGCTACTTAATTTATTCAAAAAAATAGAAATGAAGGGAAAACTTCTAAATTCCTTCTATGAAGCCAGCATCACTCTCATACCAAAGCCTGGTAAAGATACAACCAAAAAAGAAAACTATAGACCCATATCCTTAATGAACATAGATGCAAAAATTCTCAATAAAATACTTGCAAACCGCATACAGACACACATCAAAAGGATCATCCACCATGATCAAGCTGGCTTTATTCCAGAGATGCAGGGATGGTTCAATATACGTAAGTCAATAAATGTCATAAATCACATAAATGGGATCAACGACAAGAACCACATGGTCATCTCAATAGATGCAGAGACTCTTGCTTCCAACATCCAACGCCAGGAGAGAAGCCAGGGGTCCTGAGCAACTTTAAAAACTCCCTGGTCTCCCGGCTCCTGGCTGATGCCCGCTCAGTGCTGGGAGGCCGCAGTGCCCGAGACACACTGGCTGCCCTCGGGAACTGACCACAGAGATCCTAGAGACGCTTCTGAAGAGGGCTTCCCTGGTGTCTGCAATGGGGCAAGCCCAGGACCCCCTGGCCCGCTTTCTGGATGCTGCTAAGGACTTTGCACAGGAGCTGCTGACCCTGCCCAGCCTGATGGAGCTCCGAGGTCTGCTGCGGAGGCCCAAAGGGATAGCTGGGCCCCTAGAGCTGATGTCAGAAGCCCCGTGCAGTGACAAGGGGCCTAGCAGCCCAGGTGGCCTCTCCCTCAATTGGTATGATGCCAGCCAACTAAGCGACTTCCTGGAGCCTGAGCTGGTGCCTACCCTGCCTGATAGCAGCCTCAGCCCTGCCTGCTCTGAGTTAATGGGAGCACTGGATGACCACCCACTATCACACCAAACTGGAGGAGCCGGAGCATTGACTAGAAGACATCTTTCCTCGATTCGGGATGCCTCAGGTAATAGGGTCAGATAACGGACCGGCCCTCGTCTCCCAGGTAAGTCAGAAAGTGGCCAGGTTGTTGGGAATTGATTGGAAATTACATTGTGCTTACAGACCCCAGAGTTCAGGCCAGGTAGAAAAAATAAATAGAACAATTAAAGAGGCTTTAACTAAATTTTCACTTGCAACTGGCACAAAGGACTGGGTGGAACTCCTACCTATGGCTCTGTATCGCGCCAGGAACACCCCAGGCCCATTTGGGTTAACCCCGTTTGAAATCTTGTATGGGGCGCCCCCTCCCGCTGTGAACTTCCTTAGCCCAGATATTTCAAGTTATGTAGGTTCTGTCTCTCTCCTCGCCCATTTGCGAGCTTTGCAGATGGCACACGAAGAGATTTGGAAACCCCTAGCTGCTGCTTACAAAGATTCCCATAACACTCCTGTTGCACCCCACCCATTTCAGCCCGGTGACTCCGTCTGGGTAAGGCGACACCAGACCCGGAACTTAGAGCCTCGCTGGAAGGGACCCTACACCGTTCTCCTGACGACCCCCACCGCTCTCAAAGTAGACGGAATTGCGGCTTGGGTCCACGCCTCGCACGTCAAGGCAGCGAACCCTGAACATCAAGAGCAGTCCTCCGACGGAAAGAAATGGCGGCTGGCCCGAACAGGAAACCCCCTAAAGCTAAGACTCACTACAATTTGATAATCATAATTCTGTTTTCTCTTATTCCTGCTATCCAGTGTCCCAACCCTCATGCTGTGTACAACATAACCTGGACATTAATTGGTCTCCGAGATAATCAGCCCCTTAATCAGACCTCAAGGGTGGGGACTTTAGGTGCCACCTTCCCAAGCCTAAGCTTCAATCTGTGCAGATTAATCCCTGGGTTTTGCTGTGGGACAAGAGGTCGCTTCCATGGGGTATATGCATGCCCAGGAAATGAGAGAAAAAAAGACCTCATAACCTCGTGCGAAGGGCCAGAGGTAGGATACTGTGCTGTCTGGGGCTGTGAGACCACCGGGACCACTTACTGGAAACCCAGCTCTAGTTGGGATTTGATTAAGCTGACAGATGGAGGGACCAGAGCATGTACAGATACTAACTGGCTGACTATGAGTTTCACAGATCAGGGAAAAAAGGCCGACTGGAGTCACCCAAAGACGTGGGGTGTATATGTTTACCTCCCTGATTGGGGGTGGAAAGATCCTTTCGGTCTAGTCGTAGTAAGGAGAGAATACTCTGTCCTTGTCCCACCTCAGTCGGTCGGACCCAATCCCGTTCTTCCAGATCAACGCCCAGCCTCGGTGCCAAAATCCTCCTTACCTGGTGGTCAAAATCAAACCGATAACAGGCACCAGGGATCTCTAAATCTCACTCCTACCCCACCAGGTACAGGGGACAGGCTCCTAAATCTAATCAAGGGGGCATTCCAGGCGCTTAACCATTCTGATCCTGAAAAGGCTAAGAGCTGCTGGCTGTGTCTAAATCCTCAGCCCCCCTACTATGAGGGCATTGCCATTCGGGGAAATTACTCTAACCAGACTGAAGCCCCCCCC
>NW_008345224.1:2240867-2246490 GCF_000622305.1 Nannospalax galili
CATGGTGGCTAGCAATCGTCTGTAACTCCAGTCATGGGTTTTGAGGCAATGACTGTCTTGCCTTGTGTCAGGACGGCCCAGCAAACCTCCACCCTAAATTGGATTCCATATTTCTTCCCTGACTGATCAAGAGGGTCCAAGCATTAACTTTGGAATGGCTTCTTTGGGTTGGGCTGGGACAATGTGCTTCCTTTCCCTATTATTAGTTAAATAATATTTAAATACTATTTTTATTGATTATTTGAGAATTTCATAGTATTTATTTTGATTATATTCAGAATCCCCTCCCTCATTTCTTCTCCTTATGACCATTATTTTTCCAATTTTTTTCCTCTTCCTTTAGGTACATAAATTTGACTGCTTACAGGGACTGTTCCTCCTTGCCCCACCCCCAGTTGAAGGACCCGACTGACAGCAGGAAGGCCATTTTAGAAAAAGAACTGTAATCAGCCATTTGATAAGCCAAGATTCTAACCCAGGTCTTGTGAAACTAGCAGTGGAAGATAGGACGTTTGCAGTCGGACCACCTGCCACCACCCTGAGGCCCCTACCGGGAAGTTAGTGATAACAGCCCCTACTGGGAAGTTAACGATAACAATCAGTTTCACCCATAGCCCCCTCTGAATTTGGCAATACTGTTTCCTCATACCTTGTACCCATTGAAATGCACTAATAATAATCTTGTAACCATGCATCTGCTTCTGTACCTTGCTTCTGCTCTATAAAAAGCCCCCCCAAACTAAGCCCGGCACGCAAGTCCTGACTCGAGCGGGACTCTGCGTCCGCAGGCGCCTGTGTATGAATAAATTCCTCTTGCTTTTGCATCCCGAAACTTGGTTTTGTCCCTGTGTGTTGAGCGCGATTCTTCACAGTCTTCTCAGCGTGTTTTATTTTGAATTTTTTTTATTGCCATATCTTCAAATTCATTAACCTTTTTTCTGTGATGTTGTGTTTTATTAATACCATCAAGTCTAGCCCAGACACCATAGTTTTTATCTTTGGAACTTTGGTTTGGAGACTTTTTACATGTTCAGCAACAAGATTTCTCTCAGACTTTGCTCCAGCTTTCTACGCTAAAGGAACACTGGCACATTGACTGAGAGCATGGTTCTAATACTAATGCCATTTCCTGTTCATTTAGATTGATTGATTTTTTTCCCCTCATTGCTGGTAGCTTCTGATAGAATGTCAGAATTGTCTTTTAACTTGCTACATGATAGATATTTTTAATATACCTAAAATATTTTTGAACTCTTCTCTGAATTACGGTTAAATGACTCAGAATAGTTAGACTGATCTGATGTTTGCCACTAATCTTTCTTAGTTGGAGCATGTAGCAGGAGGCCTCCAAAGATGGCGCCACCCAGTGGCCTGGGATTCAGCGAGAATTCACTTCACTTCTTGGTTGGCAAATAGCCGGCCAAAAGGAGCCCATGCCTCCGTACCCTGCTCGCGAGCCCAGTTACTGCTGACAGACTGCATGGTGCGGACAAATCAGAAAACTATACGCTGACTAAAGGGACTTGGGGGCAGAGAAAAGGGAAATATAAGGCCTGCCCCCCCCCGCATTAAACGAGCCTGCAGCACCTTGCCTAGTGTTTGCTTCTACCTGACTCCCAGAGTCTGTGTGTTGTGACTCCGTGCCTCTTGCCCCCCTAATTGGCAGGGGACCTGATCCAGGTTAGGGTCTTCACAGCTGGCCTGAGGAGAACCCGCAACAGCAGCAGAAGTATTTTTAGCATGGGGCTAACTTTTTCCCACTACTGAAAGAAGGCCCTTCTTGATACTCTAATCAATGACCCCTGAATTCTGATATTCTATGCACTGGAAGTGAAAATTGGCACTTTTGCTAACTTTGTGTGAATTTGAGCACTGTTTCTTTGGGGGCTGGTTTTTCCTCACTGCAGTTTTCTCAAACATTCTAGTAGGGGCTCTCTGTGCATGGACTCAGGCTCTAAACAATACATTTGTTTCCTATCTGTCAGATATTCTTGTCATTTGTTACTTAATACCCAATGTCTGTAGTGACGTTACTTTATATATTTTGTCCTTTTTATTTAATTGCTTCTTAGAGAAGGCAAGTGTGGTCCTTAGTATTCCATTTTAAAAAGACGCATTTGCCATATATCTGTTGACTTCAAAACATTCAAAATGATAGAGCAATCTGAAGATTTTTGTTCATTTTTCAAACTTAAACGCTCATCCCTCTGGATCCATAAGTTCCATATCCACACATTCCACCTAGTATAGAAATATTTAAGAAATATGAATTTTGAATTAAATAGGTATAAATTGTGCTTTTTAATGTAACAAATTTGATGGTTAATGATTGGCAAATTGAGAATTTAGAACTACCTAGTGGCCAACCCTCTGGACATTTCTGAGAGGGCGTTTCCAAATTAGTTAATTAATGTGGGGAGACCCACCCTAAACGTGGACAGCACCATTCCATGGGTTGGGGCCCTGGACTGAATTAAAAGGAGAAAATGAGCCGAGCACCAGCCTTTGTCTCTCTCTGCTTCCTGACTGTGGATGCAATGTGACCAGCTGCCTCACACTCCTGCCACCAGGCCTTCCCACCATGATGGACTGTGCCTTCAAATCATGGGCCAAAATAAACTGTTCCTCCTTTAAGTTGTCATTGTCAGGCATTTCATCACAGTAATGAGAAAAGTAACTGGTATAGTACAACAACTATTTGCACTGCACTTTCATTGCATTCAGTACATGAAACTGGACCTGGTTTAAATTACACAAGTTTATGTATGAAGGTTACATGCATATATGTACCATTTTATACAAAGGACTGAATGTGTGCAGCTTCTGGTAATCTTGGGCTGTTCTAGTATCAATTTCTTGTGCATATTAAGAAACAATTATATATTTTAGTTTTATTATAGTTATTTAATTTATCAGCTTTACACTATTTCTAGAAAACATTCTAACCCTTTACTATTGAAGTCTGAATATCTATTCCCATTCTTTTGGGAGAAGAAACTGAAGGTCAAAGTTTGTAAATGACTGATTCATTTGAGCAGTCATATGTCCTGACTTCATACAGTAGTCAACTATATATAACTCATACAATAAAGCAACTCATTCTGGGATTTTACCGGAAAATATGGGGCTGGGATGACGACTCAGTGGGTAAGAGGACTTGCTAGATAAACATGAGGACCTGAGTTTGAATTCCCAGCACCCATGTAAAAAGTCAGGTATGGCTGCATGCTCACCTGTAACAACAGCGCATTTGGGGCCAGAGACAGAGAATCCCTGGGGATTACTGGGGCTTGCTTGCTGCCAGCATAGCCCCAGATTCCTTGAGAGATCTGCCTCAAAGCGAATAAGTGGAGAGTGATAAAGCAGGGCATCCAACATCCTCCTGTCTTCCCCACATGTACAAGCATGCGTAACTGCATATACGTGTGGGCATTCACCACCTCCTCCCCATAATAAAGAAACAGGAGAATCAGCATTAGAAAATACAAAGAAGAAAGGGAGAGAATAAAAGCTAGCATCTTAGCCAAGACTCCACCTTAGAGCTGACTGCAGTGTCACAATGAAGCTGTTTCTTCTGGTCATCACTCCTCCCACTGCTGCAGAGATGGGTGCTGTTATGACGGGATGTGTTATCCCATGCAATTTCTTTTCTCTGGAGCATGGGAAAACCCACCTAAGATTCAAAGACCTGGATGGAAGCTCATGACTGTGTAAGTCTGTAGCTCATAATCATCTTATGTTTTTATTTTTCACTTATTTTCTGAGACATGGTTTCATGTATCTCACACTAGCCTGGAAAGTCCCATGCAGATCAGGATGATTTTGAACTTCTGAACCTCCTGCCTCTGCCTCTTGAGTACTAAGATTACTGGGGTGTAGCACTATGTCCAGTTTATGGGATGCTGGGGATGGAACCCAGGGCTGTCTGAGTGCTAGGCAAACACTGCCAACTGAGCCTGAGCCCCAGCCTCTCATCACCTTTTAGATGCCAGGAAGGAGTGAAGGGTTATGTCATTCCTCTCCTGAATCAGGATGTTGCCTCCTGAGACTGACAAAGGAAATGACTTTCCTCCCTAGAATATGATGAAGATGGTGAGGAGGAGTATGAAGACTGGCATGCATTGCCAAGCCTCATGAGTTTGCTGCCTGGACCCTGTGCAGTCAGAGGATTTCCAGTGCACAGAGAACAATGATTCCACTAGTGAGTTCCATTGAACACTAGACACTAACTCAAGAGATCTAGCATGTTCTGTAAGTTTAAAAAAATATTTTATGTATATGAGTGTATTGCCTGCATGTATCTGAGTGCACCTGTGTTGTGCAATGCCACAGAGGTCAGAACGGCTTCGGATTCCCCTGGAACAGGAGTTAAGGACGGTTCATAGCCACCATATGGGTGCTGGGAATCGAACCCGCATCCTCTGCAACAGCAGTCAGTGCTCCTAACCACTGAGCAATCTCTCCAGGCCATGTTCTGTAACTTTTTAAAGTATTCCATGGACACAGGCATGTTTGAAACTGCGCTGCATAGCATATGTTTGGGGTGCTACTGTACATTTATATATACAGCTTTGAACAGCTCTTCAGGGCACAAATCCATTTACATTTGTCAACCCAAGTATCCCATATTTATTTAATCATCCAACATTTTCATTCCTCTAGCAGGTCTTTTCTTCACTAGGTCAATTTGGAGAAGTATCAGACTAGAATCATAATTTGGTTTTGATAGGAGAAGGGAGAATTCATCCTGGTAGCAAAACTGGCATGCCCACAGGCTGCCACACAGGTCTGAATCTGTGGGGAACATGTCCATTGGCAGGCAGAGAGTGGGGGATACCCAGTACTCCATGGATTTTTGTTGGAGCACAGTCCTACTTGGTGGCTCAGAACAGTTATAATAGCTTCTCTTCCAGATAATACACTGGCATAGACATATAAAAAGAACTTTTGGCTATTGATTGGGATGAGGGTGCCCAGTATTCACTGGCCATGCTAGCAATCCACAGACCTGTTGTAAAATTATGATCTCCTAATACATCCTATTTTTTAAAATTTTTTTCTGGTTTTAAAATTTGATTTAGATAAATGTAACTTAGCAATACATTTTATTTATGAATTACATACATTTTCTGCTTAAATATATGTCTTAATTCCTTGCTTCACTTCCTAGACATTTTAAGGATCTGACCACATACCTTCTTTGTTCTGAGATAATATTATGTGATAACAAGCTAGATATTTGTTAAAAATTTTTTAATGTCTTTGTATATATTGAAACTGAATAGTTGATATTCAACTTATTGCTTTGATAACTTATTGCCTAGAAAGGAACATCATTGTATAGATCTGATTTCAGCATATTCATGTAGACCATTTACCCTAGTTTTAAACATAATTATCCTTTCATATGAGCTAAAATAAATAGACAAGTTATTCTCTCTTAATAAGTACACTGCTGAAACCAGTGTGTGGAGGTGTCAGCAGTAAGGACTTATACTCACTTAGGTTGTACAAGAGAGAGCAATGGCAATATCCTTCATTGGTACCTTTTGGGCCTCTCTAACCAGTCTCCTAGGGAGGTAGTCCATGCCTAGCCCTGAGTTTTTAATTTAATAATTAATAC
>NW_008345224.1:2246527-2278497 GCF_000622305.1 Nannospalax galili
TTTTTTTAATTGACTTTGTTTTTTAATATTTTTATTGAACTTTTGTACATTTCATATAGTGGATCTTAATCAAAATTAGACCATTTCTCCCATCCATACCCCTATGGTCCCCCTCCCCCCAGATTTCACACATTCTGTCATATATATTTAATCCTCTGTGGTCAAGCATTTATACCTAGATGTCCTTTGGTGCAAGATCATACACTGGCATCTAGTCAGCCTTACTAGAGTCTCTCCCTTAAAGATCTACTCTCCTTCACCCCACAATAATCAGTTGCCAATAGTTCCTAGTCTAGGGTTGGGGCCTGCTACCCGTGTCTCCCACTCCATGATGGGTTTTTGTCTGATTGAGTCAGGTTGGGTCTTGTGCATGCTGTCACCATTGTTGCAAGTTCATATGGGTTTATTTATTTATTTATTTTTACTTTTAAAAAATTATTTAATAACCACATGATTAAAAGAACAATTTCCAGAGCAAAGATGCATCTCTTTCAATATTGGCTGTAAATTTTTAGGTTCACAGTTGAATTAACACAGTTATACAATATTGAACTCAGTATAAACCATATAAAACATAAAATTGAATGGGGTTTTAACCTTTGAAAAAGACCTCCATTTCATTTCAAAATATATAGTTTCATACAGAAAAACTCATTTTTAATGCTAACGCTTAGATGTTTGCACATGCCTCTCAAATCTCAATGTATCTGATTATTACTAGTCACAGTCAGTTACTTTCTGAGATCCTGCCGAGCATGGATATAAAGTCATCGGGTAGATTTCAATGGTAAAGTGTTTCACCTCTACTAATTAACATGGAGCAAATTTTTATGCTTCTTCCTCAAATATAACTAATTTTTTATTTGCTAATTTTTTGTGTGTATTTCATACAGAACTTCCCAAAAAAATCTTATTCATCTATATACCCACCTCCCAAATGGCACACTCCCATAGTCTGCCCCCCCATTGGAGCCCATATACTCTGTAATCCCTGTTACTGTCCACTGTGTTGTCAGTGCCCCCAGCCATTCTCCAGGGCTTGTCCATCCACTGAATCCAGTCAGCCTATCTAGAATTCTTTGTTTTAGGAAGATCAGCTCTTCCTCATCTAGCAGCAATCACTTGCCAACATTCCTTTGGTAAGATTGGGGGTCTTCTGTTCATTTTCCCAGTTCTATGCTGGGTTACTGTCTGGGAGACTCTTGGGCCACCCTGGCCAACAACTCAAAGGAAGAGAATTTCCATAAGGAGGGCTTAGGCAAGCTCTAAGCACGTGTGTACATATGTCTCAGCTATTAGCAAAGACCCTTGAGAGTTTCTATAAACCACTCACATACCAGCAACTGAGAGCCGCTGTGCACATTTCAATTTATCTCCTGCTCCAACCACCTTTATTTTCTTCCAAGGCTTCAGTCTACAATCGTATGCTCATCTAAAACTAATTTTGCTAATTTACTTCTAGTAAAATTTTATGAGCTATGACAATCAAATATTTCAGGAGTATTTCAATCTAGAGTTCATGATGCATTTTCTTCATGATTTTGGAAATGAGTTAGTTGAATATAATTTGCTGTGAGTAATCCCATGCAATCTACATCTGACAATTCCTCTGTCTTTTGGGGGCTTGTTGATTTATTTCCTTCATCATTATAATGTAACCCAGTAACTAAGGGTACCTTTGGACTTGTTAAGTAATGATTTCTTGGATACTGTTATATATACATACATACATATATATATATATATGTATATATTAAACATTTTATTTTTTATTTTTATTTTGTGTGTATGAGAGTATTGCGTGCATGTATGTAAATGCACCTGTATTGTGCAAACACACAGAAGTCAGAAGAGGACATTGGATCCCCTGGGACTGGAGTTAAGGATGGTTGTTAACCACTATGTGGATGTTGGGAACCCCGCCTGTGTGCTCTGCAAGAGCAGCCAGTGCTCTTAATCGCTGAGCCATTTCTCCAGGACCAAATATATATGTTAATTATGTGTATATGTGCACATGAGTGCAAGTGCCTGCTGAGACCAGAATTGTCAAGTCGCCTGAAGCTGGAGTTCGAGATAGTTGTAATACTTGACCTACGTGTTGGGAACTGAACTTGGGTCCTCTGAAAGAGAAGTAATATGCTCTTAACCACTGAGCCATCTCTTCACTGCCTTGAATACTATTCTATTTGTATAATCTTTAGTTCTAAGCAATTATTTAGTTTTGATAATTACGTGCATGTATAAATTGTATTGTGATCATATTCACATTGCCCTCTCTTATTCCTTTCCCTTAAAGTACTCCCTTCATACCTCCTTGTTTATTGTGTGTGTAGGGCACCACATCTGTATTAATCACTTTTCTGTTGCTGTGATAGAAACACTGACAAAAGCAACTTATGAAAGGAAGAATTTATTTGATTGTAATTCCAGGGGAATTACAGTCTGTCTTGGTGGGGAAGCATGGCAGCAGAGGTAGCTGAAGGAAGTGCAGAAGATAAACTCTACATCTTCTAGCAGGCACAGGAAACAAGATCAGGACTGGAGATCTGGCAAGGCTTAAGAACTCCCTAAGCCCACTCCCAGTGACATGCTTCCGCCAGGATAGCCACACCTTCTAAGACTTCCCAAAACAGGACCACCAATTGGGGACAAAATGTCCAAATACTTGGAGCCTATGAGGGACATTTTCATTGAAACCACCACATTCCATCTCCCGACCCCCATAGGCTCATGACCTTATAAAATGCATTTAGTCTAACTTTAAAGTCCCCATAGTCATTACCTGTCTCAATACTATTCAAAAGTCCACAGTCCAAAGTCTATTCGGAGACTCAGGGAAATATCTTAACTATAAGCCCCTATAATGGAGGCGTAGTGAGGAAATATCGGACCAAAATAAGACTGAAAACCAGCAGGACAAACACCAAATCCAGTAGCTCTATGTTCAACTTCTGGGACTTTACTTCCAAAGGGTTTAGATGGCTCAGCCTCTCCAGCTTTGCTAAATGCAACATACATCTCTCTCTTGGGCTGGTGAAGGAAACCAAATAGTATAAAGAGAAGATATTGGGCAACATAATGTTAACTGGAAAAGCTTCTTTGGAAATCACAAGCAGGTTGGAGGAATGCCATGAAGTTCCTTGCACAGAAGGAATTCTGTGGAGGTGTCAGCCAGCACACTGACAGACACCACAACTTTCATCTTGAGCTTGTTAGTCCAAAGCCCAGGGTATCCTTGAAGATAGTCAGTAGCTATAGCAGAACTTTGTGTCTAGATAGTAACTGGGGAAAAGTAGCTGGGAAAAATGTTATCATCCTGTGAGTAATTGTGCTTCTGCTTCTCATGCTGTAATTGATTTGCAAGACCAATAAAAGGAAAAACAAAAGAGTACATGGGGCTCTTGCCCTAGAGGTGCTGAGCCCTCTACTATCTTTGAAATAAGCATTCCCTGTGTCCATATGTCCATGGCTGCTTTTGGGTCTGAACACCTACAGGCTGGTACTGCTCCCTGTATGCAGCCTTCTTGGCAGATGTCTCACAGCTCTAGCATCACCAACGTCTTCTTGGGGTCTCCATTGCCACCCAGGCTTCACCTTCACAGCTTCACACAAGCCCCATCAAGGCTTTCTTTATGCAGGAGGACCCCTGCTTCATACTGTCTGGCCTTGGTGGCTCTCTGAAACTGTGGAGGAAGAACTGATGACCCCTTCACTCTTGTATTTTTCATGCCTCTAAAGCCAGCACCAGGTAAATGACACTGCCAAGTTTGGCTGCAAATTTGGGATGGACCCCAGCCTGCTTTAACAATTTTAGAATCTTTTCTCTTCAGTGGCCCCTGAAGCATTTTGCTTTAACAAGTTGGAGGCTTAACTGGGTATGGTCTCGCCCTGGAAGCACTCGCTCCATTATTTAAGTATAAATCTCTAGGCCCCTCCTTAATCACTTTAATCTCCTTATCAAAGGGATCCCCTCATGCCAGGGCTCCAACATGCCAGGCTCCAACACATGCCAGGGCTCCAACATTCCAGGGCTCCAACATTTACCTTCCTTGTGCTCTTTTTCAGTTCAAACTGTACATTCTGTATTTCTTTCTGCCCCATTTGCTCGTTTTCACTGTAGACCTGCATAATATTCACCATTAATAGTCACACCAACATTTCTATGTTATGCTGTCCTGAAATTTCTTCTTCCAGAGAAATTAGTCCATGGCTTTTCAACTTAGCCTTAGGCAAGCTTTTTGGCTGTGGGCAGATTCCAGCTAGACTCTTTGCCAAAATATCCCAAGTGCTGCTTAAGTTCTTATTTTCTTCTAGAACTACTTTGTTCTCTGCACTACTTTCTTCTAGGCACCAACTAGACAGGCCTGTTAAGCTCTGCTTGCAGCAATCAACCACTTTTCTAGCTCAGACTTCCAAAGCCTTCCACATTCTTCCAAAACCCCACATGTTCATGTTCTTCACAGCCAGCAGTCCACTCTCTAGTACCAGTTACTATATTAGTCACTTTTCTGTTGCTGTGGTAGGAACACTGACAAAAGCAAATTATGAAAGGAAGAATTTATTTGAATTTATGGTTCCAGGAGAATTACAATCTGTCTTGGCAGGGAGGCATGGCAGTAAAGGTGGCTGGAGCAGGAGCAGCAGAAGCTAAGCTCTCACATCTTCAAGAAGGCACAGGAAATAAGAGTAGGACTGGAGAACCAGCAAGGCTTAAGAACTCTCTAAGCCCACCCCCAGTGATGTGCTTCCTCCGGGATAGGCACACCTTATAAGACCTCCCAAAACAGTGCCACCAACTGGGGACAAAATGTCCAAATACTTGGAGCCTATGGGGGACATTTTCATTCAAACCATCACAACATCTATTGTGTGTTTGTGATTGTGACAGCCATGCGGTATCTGGAAGACAGCATTCAGCCACACTCCTTTCCATCTTCCAGTTCTTACAGTCTTTACACTAACTCTTCTGTGACGTTCTCAAGACCTTGTCAGGGGTGACATAAATATCTCACTTTGGACTCAGTAGTCACTTATTCTCAGCACTTTCACCAGTTGTGAGCTTCTGTATTAATTATCACCCTCTGCAAACAGACACTTCTGTGACCCAAGCTGAGAGCAATATTAGTGCATGGATACAAAGATAAAATTTGGGAGGCAATGTGACTACATTTCCAGTTAAGAAAACATCAGTAGTGCATTCTCCCTAGGTCCTGTGATCTCTTCAGCCACAGGCTTTAAACCAGGGCTACAGCAACAGGCATGTATTCCCTACCCTGGAGTGGTCAGCAAATTCGGTCTGGAAGAAGTTGATTAATTCCAAAACATCCTTGCAATTGTTGCAGCAGTGGGCACATCTTGCCTGGCAATTTGGTATGTTGCTTGTGGAGTCAGTAGGTGGGAAAGACCATTAATGATGTTTCTCTCCCAGGAGCCTGAGCAGCACATTCTGGCACAGAGAACGCGAGTCAGCAGGAGGAAGCCTTCAGCTCGGTTCCAGCTTGATTTCTCTGTGTCCTGGATACTATTTTATTTTGGGAAAGACCTTATTTTTACTCTTCGTTTTTACTCTCCCAAAAACTAACTTGTTTGAACACTTGTTCCCCACTAGTGGTGCTGTTCATAAATATTATAGAACATTAAGAAGGTGGAGACTTACTAGAGGAAGCATATCACTGGGACCAGGTCTTAAGTTTTCATAGCCTGGCTTCATTTTCTGTTCTCTCTCGACTTCCTGACTGCTGGGTGGCCTCACACTCCTGCTGCCATGCCTTCTCCTCCATGATGGACTGTGTTCTCTCTGGAACTGTAAGCCAAACTAAACCCTTTCTATCCTAAGTAACTTTGTGTAGGATTATTTTCTCATAGCAACCCAAAAGAAGCTAATATAGTGTATTTTGCTGTAAATAACCAATCTTCAACATTACCCACATTTCTCTATCTTTCATCTCCCAGCACTACTGATCTTTAATTCTTTCTAGTTTCAAACAGTATCAGTACTTCTATTAGGATCAAATTAATTCAAATTTATGATTAAACTTGAAGAATGGGTTTAATACCTCACACATCCATGCTGTTTCTGAGGCAATAAAAATCACTCTCCATTGTAATACATTATTAACTTTTCAAGACACTTTCTCATGAGAACTTTTCAAATCCTGCAATAACATGGTGACATAAGGCAGATAATCTTATCTCTATGGAAAAGATAAGACTACAGAGGTCAGAGAGATTAGATGAATTTGAGATCACACATAGCCCAAACAAGAATTTAAAGCTTTTGAGGTCTCACTCAGGATGCTCTTTGAAATCACTGGCTTGAATTGGGGCTCCCAGGCCAATCTTAAAGAAGAGGGACTTACTAACCTATTGAGAGAAGAAAAAAATTGCTTAAAGATTTTTTTCTGTATTGGAAGAAGGCTTTCTCACTGTTATAATAGAAAGTCTACAGCACAGGGAGCTTATGTAAGAAAGCAAAGACTATAGAACTGGAACCGAGGTCCTTATGCTTGCACAGCACGTGCTCTCACCCTTGGACCCCTCTCCCTAGCTCTATCCTTGAAGTTTTAAAACAATGAAGTATTGAACTCATTCCAAGCAATTTCCTGACTGCTCTCTCTTATTTTAATCCTATTTTGCAAATCAGGACATTTAGCATACAGTGGGCACTGAATAAAGGAATCAGTTTGATGGACATGTAGGGATGGTTCTCAAAGGGCATGAGGAAGCTTATCTCAAACAAATAGAATAAATGTGGGTGGCTGAGGTATGGAACTTGGTCATTGCTCAACATGATCTGAAGAAAGTGGCTATACAACTCTTTTACAACAATAAAATTTTATGCTTCTAAAAAAACATAGATCTGAGAATCTCAGAGAGGGGGAATTGTGAACAAAGGTGATCGAATGTATTATAAAATTAGCCTGGGATACAAAGAAAATAAAAATCACATCATTAAAATGAAGACCTATCTGTGCCACATAATTCCATTGTGTTCCTTTTCTCATTGATGTGACAAAATAGCTGAAAGAATGCTATTTAAGAAAGGATAGATTTGTGTGGGCCCATAGTCTAAGCATATGATCCATCATGGTGAGGAAGGCATGGCAGCAGGAACATGAGGCAACTGGTCATATTGCATCCATCTTCAGGAAGTAGAGAGAGATGAATGCTTGTCCTCAGCTCATTTTCTCCTTTTTATTTAGTGTAGGACCCCAGTCCATGGGATGGTACTCTCCTCATTCAGCATGGGTTTCCTCTGTTCTATTAAGCCTTTCTGAAAACACTCATATTTTCCTTAATTTTTCTTTATACTGGTTGAGTAATACCTCCTCCCCATAATATTTCAAGCCAATTACTTTTGTTAGGACAGTTAACTCTGCTTCTTGCCTTCGTCTCTAGACATGAGGAGTTCTCACTGTTCATTCAGCAGCTATAACTAACAATTCAATGCTATGCTTGCTTTGTATCTGCATTTGAAGACTAAAACCTGTAACTCTAATGAGTTCTGAGTTTGGAAATAAGAGTTACATAATACCTCAATGTATCCCAAAGAATAATGGTGGGCTCTGTTGGTGGAGTGCTTATGTAGAGTTCAGGAAGCCTTGGGTTTGATCCCTAGCCCTGCATAAACCAAGTATGTTGGCACATATCCTGTAATCTAAGTCCAGCACTTGAGACACTGAGGCAGGAATATCAGGAGTTCAAAGTCATCCTCAGCTATATAGCAAGTTCAAAGCTATCCTAGGCTACATGAGACTGCCTCAACACTAATGATGCTGAGAGTAGAGTCACTCCTGCTCCCACTTCTCTTTGAACTGCAGGCACTCTTCTTGTTCAGGACACTGTATTCTTGAATCAGTACATATACATTATTCTAGTAGAGGCACTGATTTTGCATGTTTTGCATCTAAGATACAGAGCTAATTCAGACATGCCCTTAAGCAGCCTGTCCCAGGTTCTATTTGGTCAGCCACTTTGGAATTGTATGCAACTAATATCCTCAGGGAACCCCACTGTTAATGTTTGTCTCTTACATACTTTTTGCCTGTGTTGTGGGTGCCACTGTCTGTTGTGATATTATGTAGAATTCCACAATGGTCACCAAAACACTCTACATGGCTTTGGAAAATGGTGCTGGTTGAAGATGTGCAGGTAGAAAATCAAAACTGAACTGGTTTGGTAGAACACTGGAATCAGCAAGGTTCTCCTTGTTTATTCTGTTTGTCTTAGTGACACAGCCCACCTACTTATTTTGTGGTATTCTTTTAAAAGACCTATTTATTTTTATTTTATATGTATATATGAGTACATGTATGTATGTGGACCACATATGTGTGTGGTGCCTGTGGGGCCAGAAGAGAGCATTGGACCCCCTGGAACTAGGATTATAGATGGTAGTGAACAGTCAAGTGGGTGCTGGGTATTCAACCTGAATCTTCTGCAAGAGCAACAAATGCTCTTAAACAAAAAGTCATCTTTCCAGTCACATTATATGATATTCCTTAACAACATTTGTTTTGTGGTTATCCATGTTGAAATACTCCCACAGTTCTTGTCTTCTGGTTTGAGCTTTATTCTGCTCTTCACAATATAAGCTGCCTATTAAGATTCTGAAAGGTAGACATTACATATTATTTGTCTCTCAATCTCAATATTGAACATAGAAACAACAGATACTGTGGTCACAATGAATATTTGTTGAATCATTAAATCAGGTGTTTCATCTGCCCTGTTTATGCTTTATTTTATTCTCACTAATAGTATTGTTGTGTGCTTTTCTTATTAAATCCAAGTTCAGTAGCATATCAGTTTTCTCTTATGTCAGTGAAAGAGCTTTTGCTCTTAATAAGATAATTTGTGGGGATTTGTGTGTGTATGTTATATGTGCATAGTCTTGTGCATGTGTGCACTTGTGCATGTGTATGTGTGGGTGCATGTATGTGCATGTGCATGTAGACACCAGAGATCCATGGTGGGTGTCTTCCACAATCATTTTCCAACTGGCCAATGAGCTGCAGGGATACTTCTGTCTCTGCTTCCCATCTTGAAGCTCCATGATGCCACATCTAGTTTTCTATGTAGATGTTGGGGATCCGGATTCAGGTCCTCATGCTTGCATAGCATGCACTTTACCAGCTCAGTCATCTCCTCAGCCCACAGAAACCTGTTATGACATTTCTCTTCTCATTGATGTGTAACAACTTAAGTCTGTTACATTCTATTTAGGTTTTCTTGTACCAATGAAAACATTCTCTGCATTGTTTACCATAGAAAAAAAATTAGGCAAAACTTCTAAAAGTATGATGAATATGGCTCAATTGTGGAAAATAGAATAGAAAATAATAATGTTTTCAAATCTCAAGCCAGGCATGGTGGCACACACACATAATCCAAGCACCTAGGAGGCTGAATCAGAAGGATTGCTGTGGATTTGAGGCCAGCTTGGGCTAGACAGTGAGATTAAGGCCAGTGAGGACTATATGGTGAAACCGTCTTAACAGGCAAACAACAGCAGCAACAACAACAACAACAAATCTCAAATATTGTGGCTTCATTTTTGTAATTCTGTCCATATATTGTATTCCCCATTTTTTATGAGTATCCTAAAAATATAAATTGGTTAAGAATGTTGAACTAATTTAAATGTGTGCACAGGCATCAATGAGGAGTAATTATACTTATTTTCTTTCATGTTGTGAAGGATAATGTGTGGTTTGAGTAAGAATGTGCCTCATAGACTCCAAGTATTTGAACATTCTGTTCCTAGTTGGTGGGTCTGTTTTGAGAGATTTAGGAGTGTGGCCCTGAGGAAGAAACATGCCAGTGGAGATGGGCTTTACTCATGCCCATGTCTAGTTTGTCTCTCTCTGCTTCCTGTGTATGCTTGAAGACGTGAACTCTCAGCTTTCTGTTACAGCGGCCTCCTGCCATGCCTCCCTGTCTTGATGAACTCTTATCCTCCTTGATCCATACACCAAATAAACTCTTCCTTTTACAAGTTGCCTTAGTCATGATGTTTTATTATGGTAACAGAAAAGTAACTATCCAGTTACTTCAATAATAATACTGAAACTAAAATGTCTATGAACTTCTAATCAATTGTAACTAAATCTCTTGCTCATATTTGGTTCCTAAAGCAACCTCAACAATACAGTACATGAAGAATATATGGCATGTGCTGTTATTTTTGTTATTTTTAATAGTACGGGTGGAGGTTACTGAGATGGCTCAGCAATTAAGAGCCCATATATGCTGCTCTATAGAGAACCTAAATCCAGTTCCCAGCACCCATATCAGGTGGCTCAGAGCTCCTGTAACTCCAGCTGCAGGGAATCCAATGTCCTCTTAAGGAATCTGCAGGTCCTTGCACTCATGTAAAATTTCCCACACAGAGACACATACATATGCATACAATTAAAATGAAGTTAATCTTTAGTAATAATAATGATGAAATGTTTTTAAAAACATTGCATAGTTGATCATATTACCTCTATTGTTAAATGAAAAATTAATCCAATAAAGAAAACGAGTACTGTGGATATTGGTGACACTTTGTGATTAAACTTCCCTAGCCAAGTCAGTGGAACTTGGAGTATCCAAAGGGAAGAGCAATTAGCTCTAATGTGGGAGGGAGACAATGCTGAAATGGCAAAGGTTGTCAAGGTGAGATGCTCAGAAATGTCTGATGGAAGATAATTATTTCTTATTTTACCCAAAAGGGTATTTCCAAATTACTGACTTGCCACGGTTCTCTTTTTTGTTCTTAGGACATTTCAATGACTGTTACTTTTGAAACCATGTGCAGTTCCCTGGGTTGTTGGCTTTTATCAACCTTCCAGCAGGTTTACCAGGGACATTTATCAAATGCCTGAAGTTGCAGAACTTACTTTAGAAGCCATGCAGGTCAGCTTAGGAGGGATTTTGGAGAAGAACCTGCTCATTTTTAGTGAAGGAAATAGGTGCCTCATGAAGCAAAACGGATTTCACAATGTCTTAGATATAGTGGAGGAAGAAAGCTCTAGTTGTCGACCACACTAAACTACCTTAATGAGCATAACATAGAGTTATCTAGAATAATGTGAAGATAATGCTTTCTTTCTTTGCTCATTCTTTCCTTTGTCTCTTCCCTTTGTTTTATTATTCTTTCTATTTATGTAATATTCATACTGTTTCTGTTTTATTCACTGATGTGGCAAAGAATATATGAGAATATTTGTGTGCATGTGTTATGTGACTTTTCCTAGGGAAATATGAACAAATATCTATTAACATCAGATAGGACACTGATGATGGGCCAAAGAAATGATTCCACCAAAGTTCAATTGGTAAACCAACAAGTTTAATGGGGTTATATATAGGAGTATTGGTGAGGGATTATTACAGAAAAAAGAATGATTTAAAGGCAACTGCGTCACCAAAATGCCCATTGAGACTGGATGATGAATCATGAAAGCTGAGACCCTGGAGCTTCATGCACAGCTTGCAGGCAGCTGGGAAGATTGGAAAGGTTCCTCTTTCCAGCAATTGTTTCTGATTATATAACCTTGGGGGAGGGACCTGGTGAATCTTGTAAGTTTCGTGAATTTCCCAAGACTTGTGAATTGTTTGCTTCCTGAGTATCCTAAATTTTGTTTATTTTCTGAATGTTAATAAACCTCCCTGTAGGATGGAATGTTTCAGTTCCAAGGAATTTCCTTCACAGCACTATGTGAGAGCTTTTAATAACATCTTTAGATATTATCATAAGTGGCAGTGTATTTAGGGTGGGACAGAAGGAAACTGTCATCCTCTTCAGAGAATTGGTTTTTAGCACAGAGCAAGTCTATGACTCAGCACACATAAAAGATAGCTGAAGAATCCATTTACTGCAAAACTGGAGTGTTCTTTTCTATTTTCAAATTCACTTCACTTTCATATCAAATGAAAGCCATTTGTTGTAGAAAATTAAAGTAGATGCATTTTTCTTCAGCACAGAGAAATCTTTTATTCGCCTCTAAGCCTTTCCATTTTTCATGACAGCCACTGCATTTTCTTCTCTAAAACGCAAACAAGTCGATGTAAGCAAGGCTGGCAGGCTAAAATGATTATGGGATAATTTGTGTTTGCCAGACCAAACAAAATCAATCACCATTGTTCAGGGACCCACAACATTAAATGGTTATGAGAAGATATTTCTGGACTTTCATAAAATAGATTTTTAAAACACAGAGAAAAGAACAGATCATCAAATACCCCCTGGTGGTAGTTTGTTATTTTCAAATTTGTACCCCAAATATGAACTGTACATATGGTGGCTCTATTTCACTGGTTTAATGCAAACTAAAAGGAAACTCGACATTGTCAGAATGATGTTTTTTTGTTTCCAATAGGAAGGTATAGTTAATAAACAGTTATGAAAAGTTTGAAATAACCCATACAGAAAATTAACTTGCAGACTAGTGAGGGTAAATAGAAGATGACATACAGAACTCAGAACAGAATTGATAGAATTTAATGTGTGCATTTTGGCTCAAGTCATTTGTCTCTGCTTGTGTTCTGTAGCTGTTGTTTCGGGGTGAGGTTTTGAGTTTGCTTTGATTCTGCTTTTATTTGGATTATTTTTCTATGTTTCCCATTGTGTACTCTAAGATTTATGTCCTCATAACTCTTTCCTGTGAAAGTTCTAGGAGCATACCTTCCCTCAGTGATAAACTAAGCAACCAAGAATTACTACAGAAACCTCGGTGATATTTTTGAGCTGATAAGTTCTCATTTATTGGGATACTTAAGGATTAGAATTGAATCTTCAGCTTCCAGAATAAACTGAGCTGGTTTTGACAGACTTGGAAAAACAGATGGATGGATCCAGTCTAGCAAAATCCAACCCAAAACTTTTTAATTTTTTACTTTTTCTTCTTTCTCAGTTACTTTAAGTCTTCTAAAAAGTATTGTTCTGGGGCTGGAGAGATGGCTCAGCAGTGAAGCACTTACCATACAGGTATGAGAATGGGAATTTGGATCCCCAGAAACCCATGTAGATGCCTGTAATTCCAAACTCAGAAAGCAGAGACAGGGGACCCCCCAGAGCAAGCTGGCTAGCTAGATGAGCCATATCTGTGAGTTCTAAGTTTGACTGAGAGATCCTGGCTCAATGAATAAGAAGGAGGATGACTGCAGATGAGTCTTGACATCAGTCTGGGGCATCCATGTGCAACTGCACATATGCATGCCCACATATGTGCAAAAACACACATACACACATGCACAGCACACACACATAAAAATGGTAAAAGAAAAAAATGTTTTGTCTATCTTATGACCTGGGAGTTTCTGAAAGGAAGAAAGAAAAAAATCTTTTAGGTCAAATTCCTAAAATGGGAACCTTTGTTCATGTGTGATTATGTTTGTTCCACTAAATTTTTTTTCTTTTCCCTTCTTGGGGGCTCCCTCCCAAGGCCCCAGGCTCACAGACTAACATAAGACATTTTTAGTTTGGGTTTATAAGTAGGGAGGAGTGTGGTATAACTTACAAACAGACTTGCCTCCACATGGCCATGGTCTCACCCAGGACTGTAAATTACTCATTTCGCTTCCACACTTGCAGGACACCCTGGCCATTTTCCACTGTGGCTGCATACCTTCTCCTTGGTTCTGATCTCCAGCCACATGGTTAACTCCCCTCAACTAACTCTCCACAGCTAACTCCCGCAGCTACCTCTCCGCCCCTGGGTGACTTACACCCCTCGGAGGAATAAATATTTTTCTGGCTACAATCTTTTAAGTGAATTCTAACAGGTAGGAAACCTAGAGAGAACTGAGAGAAGGGAGGACAGTGCAGATGATGGGTAACAATGTAGGTTCTGGTGCAGATTATAACCTGCTCCCACAAGAAGCTGTGAATGATAATCACATCATAGGATATCCCATTTTTAAAACTTATTATTTTATGTGTATGAGTGTATTGCCTGCATGTAGATAGGTGTACCTGTGATGTGCAATGTCCACAGAGGTCAGAAGAGGGTGTCGGATACCCTGGAGTTATGGGCAGGTGTTAGCCGCCATGTGGGTACTGGGATTTGAACACAGGTCCTCTGCAAAAGCAGTCAGTGCTCTTAACCTCTGAGTCATCTTTCAGCCCCAGGATGCCCCATTCTGAGATTACAGAATCAGCTATTCTATGCTGGACTCAGGCATTGGCTGCAGATCACATTTCATTCTTTGGAGGGTGTGTCATCTCCTAGGCATTTCTGGATTGAGTGGAAGGTTTCATTGGTTAAGAGTAATCTCCTGAGGAAGACAGCAACTACAGTCACTTAGCAGTCAGCAAACATAGCTTTGGAATATATTGACTAGCTAGGGAAGGGCATACTATGAAGAGAAACCAGGGGCTGGAGAGATAGTGCAGCAGTTAAGAATTCTTGTTGCTTTCACAGAAGATCCAAGTTTGGCTCCCAATACCCATATGGAGTAGCTCACAACCACCTGTAGCTCTAACTTCAGGGGATCCATGCCTGTTCTGGACTCCATAGACAGACAGACATCCACACAGAACACACACACACACACACACACACACACAGATCACCACAATACACAAACACACACACAAGTAAAATTTTAAAAGCGGGAACAACACACTGGTAGGTATGATACTTCAGCATTTCACCTCCTAAAACTATCACACGTTGTATCATGATATTCTTTTGTGTGTTTTATTGATCTGGCTCCCTATTAATAAACATTAGCTGTCTCTAATCTTTTTGAATTATCACCCAGAAATGTTCTGTCAACATTTGTCACATTGCCCATATTGAAATAGGCTACAGTTATAGATGCTGAACCAATGGATCAAAGGTGTATGGATTAATTTTGTTTGATTTCCCTAAATTGCCCTTTATAGGCATTTTGCCAATTTAGATTCACACCAGCAGAGCAGGGATTTTTGTCTCCATATGCTCAATAAAGGATATTGCCAAACTTGGTGCTATTTGCCCATCAGATGAAAAAGTAAAGTATTCAGGCTATTTTGCAAAGCAGTCTCTCGTAACACCAGAGCTTCCTACTAAATTCCTCATCCTGCTATTTTCAGATGAAAATTCTTTAAAGGCATCTTTCCTGACACCCTGATTGAGAAGCTGCACCAGGCTTGTAGCACACTATGCATTTTTGGTAGATTTTATAAATGTTTGCATTTACATATGTATGTGTTGAATTAAGCACCTGCTCCTGTTATCCCACTGGACAGTGAGTTCCCTTAAAGCAGGGAGTATGTCTGTCTTTGCTCTCAGCATGTCTGTGGTAGGCTTTAATAAATACCTGAAGAATGAATGATAATGTAAACAAATAAGTTTTATTATTGAGTCAGATAAGGTTTGTCAATTCACAGGGGTCCTGTTCTTTATAGTATAGGATACTGCCAAATTGAGATTATTGAAATTCAAGGAGTCGATATGCTATGCAAGAAAGTCATATAAATGGATGCCTGACAGTAGTCAATGCAGAGACATAACCTGCCAAATTGCTGAATGTAAGAGAGGGAGTGTTCAGTCCTAAATGGGACATCTTCATCAGCCACCACCCTCTCACCAAGGCCCAGAGAACATTGTGGAAGAGGAGGCAGAAAAATATGAGAGCAAGTAGATAGGGATGAGAGCTGTAAAATGCTGCCATTTGGACATGATGTAGCTCTCTCAATGAAGAACTCACAGTAGCTGTGATTTCCTGCACAAGATCAGCACAAGATCAAGCCAAGCCAAATTACAGAATAGATGGGAAATTGATGTCTAGGCCTCACTCCTTACTGAAGAGCTATAGGCAGTTGGTAGCTGCTGGGGGTTATAAGAATCATTCATTTTTGAGGTGGTCCATGTAGGTTTCCCAAGCTCCAGTGGATGACCACATCCATTCACATAGGCATAGCACTAATTGACATAATGGGTTAACAACAAAAGAAGATATGAAGTTGGGAGGGGGATGTGTTGGGAGGATATGGAAGGAATTGGAGGGAAATGGGAATAGATATGACTAAATAGAGACATAAATGTATGAAATTCTCAAGAATGAAGAAAAACTATTTTAAAAAATGTCTACCTGAGGTTTTGTGTTATATTCCATTACTTTATTTTCTGTGAAAGCATACATATTAAATACCTTGGCTAACTTCTCTCAGCTCTTAGTGGAATTCAGTATTTTTCTTTCAATGACAAACTCATCAAACTTTGATGATTTGGATTTTTCTTAATAGCTGTATTTCAGACCTCTGACAGGTAGAGCCACCTTACGGAGGGTGGGAGTTGTGCTCCAAACTTTCTTGGAAGGAATCCAAGTGTTGTAGTCCTCTTAAAATAAGAAATACATCAGTTAAACCCAGTGTGTTGGCCCACATCCTTAATCCCAGCACTTGGGAGGCAGAGGCAGGTGGATCCCTGTGAATTCGAGGCCAGCCTGATCTACATAGTGAGCTAGGGGGTGCTGGGAAACTCTTTCTCTTAAAGACAAAAAAAAAAAAAAAAAAAAGGAAAGAAAAAGAAAAAAAGAAATAGTTAAGATTCTATATAAGATTATTAACTCAAACAAAATATATGTATCTAACTTGCTGTTCCTCTGAGGAAAAAAATGGAGCTTGTCTATACAGAAGGATCAAAAATGCCTTTTAAAGAAGAGAGAGAGATGTAGGAAAGATGAATGACTGAAAAATAGGGTCAGTGACCTGGCTGAGCAGGTAAAGGCACTTGCTACCAAGCCATCTGATGACCTGAGTTTGATGCCTGGGATTTACATGGTGGAAGGAGAGAATCAACTGCCACAATTTGTCCTCTGACCTCCACATGAGCACCATGTCACACACGCCTGCACCCACAAACATACACACACGCAGAGACAAATGTTATTGGAACACATTAAAAAGGAATAAATAAATAATGAAACTGCAGATCTACTGCAGATGAGGCTGGGATATTTTGTAGCATGGTATAAAAAGAATTTTGTCAGAAATGTCACTTAAATAGGCACAAGCACACAGAATATTTTGATATAAATATTAAATCAATTTTAAATAAAGTTAACAACATACTAGAAGAAAGAGAAGGTGATGTAACTTTAAATTGGCTCGCTCTGCTAGAAAATCTATTGATACATTCACATTGAACAATACAGTATTCCAAATTATGGATATTTTAAGTAACAGTTTTTGGAAGTCCAATATAAAATAAAGCAATATAATTTCTAGAGAAAAGCAATGGAGGTTTTGAAGCCATTTCTAGTTAAATTCCGATATCTAAATATTTTTGGGTTTTAGATTTATTTTTAATTATGTGTGTGCATATCTGCATGTATGCGCATATGACTGCAGGAGCCTGTAAGCCCAGAAGACAACAGCAAATCCCCAGGAGCTAGACTTACAGGTGGTTGTGATCCACCCAGTGTAAGTACCAAGAACCGAACTTAGGTCCTCTGTAAGAGCAGTATGCATTCTTAATCACTGAGTCATCTCTCTAGCTCCCAATAGCTAAACTTCTGTATAAGTTTTTACATTTACATAGATATTTCACCTGGTTTAAATATTTCTTGCTGTAAAACACAGTAGCTTATGATTTCTTATTCTTAATTCACTTCTTGCTGAGTCACTGTGAAGTCTCTGCTGATCAAATCTCTCATGGTAGCATTTGCAGCTGTAGAACTGCCAGATTGTCAGACAGTGTGAGTCTACCTGTCCCACAGCAGCATATCCAAAAGAGTGAAAAGAAAGCACTAGCCACTCCAGCAGATGGCAATTCCACAGCCATTCTCTAGAAACCATCATTTTCTGAGAGGAAAAATAAAATTTGCAAATGTAGAATAATGTCACCAATGGAAGATGGAATCATCTGTCTCAGAGTTGTTTTTTTCCTCTGACATTGCATGTTAACCCTCAAGCTGAAGTTAGAGTAGTAAGGTCCCTACTGAGGAAGTCAGTGCTTTTTGGATAAAGATTCTCATTCCTTTATTATAAAAGCTTTCTGTGTCTTCTTTTATAAACTACATTATCATCTCCATTCTTTGAATACAGTTTTTTGGTATGTATATATGCATATGTGTACACAGACAATGGATTATGTGTGTGTGTGTGTGTGTGTGTGTGTGTGTGTGTGTGTGTGATTAATGAGTATGCTATGGAGCATCCTCTGAGCTCATGACCTTTGCAATATTTTTTTCTATTTAGTTTTTCTAACTAACTTTAATGTTAACTGCCTGCAACACACACACACATATGATGGCAATTTTTTAAAATCCCGTGTGTGTATGTGTTTATGTGTGTGTGTGTGTGTGCTTGTGGAGGCCAGAGGTCAACTGCAGTTGTCATTTATATGTGCTGTCTAGCTTGTTTTTGAGACAGGGCCTGGAGCTCACCAGTTTGGTTAGGCTGGCTGGTCAGTGAGCCTCAGGCATCTGCCTGTTTCCACTTCCCCAGCACTGGGTTTATAAGCACATGTTATCATGTCCAACTCATTTGGTTTGTGTTATAGAGATTGAACAAAGGTCCTCATGCTTGCACAGCAACCACTTAACTGACTGACCTATTTTTCTAACTCTTTGCATAAGTTTTAGAATAAATTACAGCTGTTCATTGTTTCATTGAATGAAATAAAAAAGAAGGTGAATTTTTCAATACTATTTTCTTTTGCCACTGAATCAGCTTTTTTTTTGAGCGTTAAGTACACAGTACTAAGAGACAAAGTTGACTCTTCACTGGGAAGAGAAGGATGGGCAAGGGAACCAGCAGTTGTGGTTCTGTAGGGATGGAAGTATGAGAGTATCGAGGGCAGAGCTCGACGTGGGAGCAGAGGGAACATGCTGACCCCAGACTGGACTGCCATGAAGCATTGTGCAGGAAATGATGCAGACCTGAGACTGATCTACCTGGAGCATCACTGAGAGCTTAGATAATACCTGACACTCACAGAAAGTTTTCCAAATAAGTGAGTGTTAGAGTGTTTTGTTGTATATCTATTTCCTCCAAATTAAAATATTCCATTAAAACTCAGGAAGCCTAACCAACTTTAGGAACTCGGGAAGTGCCTAAAATTTGTAAAATTCACAAAGTTTACACAGCAGTGATGGTTCTGGGAAAAGAGACCCTAACCTGTTGAGCTGCCTGCAGGTTGTACAGAAGCCTCAGAAATGCAGCTTTCATGACTCATCATAGATGCTGAGATGGGTTTTTCAGTAATGCAGTTGCCTTTGAGTCATCTCTACTTCTATATGTAACCCCACACCCATACTTCTCTAAATAACCCCAGTAAACACACTGCTTCATTAAGATGCACCTGAGTGGCATTGCCTTGTTGGTCTGTAGCTGGTGTCTTATCTGTTCATGTCTTCCTCAGAAAAGTCACACAATGGTTCCCTCACTGTCTTCAAACTCATGATTCGTCTATGGAAGCCTCCTAAATACTGGGATTGCAAGTACATCCTACCATTCCTAGCCCAAATGCACACAGCCCTGGGAATTAAAATGGAAATATACATTATAAATCTGAAATTGCAAAGAATATCATTATACTTTAGTGGTGAAAGACAGAGTAAACTGGGTAATTCACTAAATGGAAACTTCTAGCACACAATCAGTCTTGTAAACAAAACACACACAGTGGATGTGATTGACCAGCAAACTTCTTTAATAACCATCTGTCAGGCAACATATTCCCTAAGCCATATGCTATGAAATGAGCATGAAATAAAAAAAAAATAATACATTGTTCCTGTAGCTTTCTTTGGTGGATAACTAGCTAAGAAGTCAAGGCTGTAGATCTGGCAGACATAATAAATTGTCAGAAAGCAGCAGGAATGAAGTCCAGAATTAAAAAAAATAAGACTTTTAATGAAGCATCACGTGGAAGTCTGTCAGAAAGCGACTGAGGAGATGAATACTCTGCTTCTCTGAATAAGAATGGAGAAAGATTCCATTTAACCTTAATATTATCACTAGTTTACTTGTATTTAGAATTTGTTAACAGAAAATTTTGAATGTGTATATGTGTGTGGTGTGCATTCATTGTATGCATGTGGTGTGTGTACATGCGTGTTTACATGTGTGTGGACTCATGTATATATGGTGGCACACATACACATGTGTGTTTGCATGTGTGTGGAGACCCAAAATCCATGAAGTTGATGTCAGGTGTTTTCTTTGATTGCTGTCCTTTTTATTTACTGAACCAGTGTGTCTTTCCGTTGAACCCAGAGCTTGCCAATTTGGCTAGTCTTGCAAGCCAACGCACCCCAGGGAGTCCCTGTCTCCACTTAGCATTCATTATGTGGCCACACTGCACAAGATCTGGGGTTGAAGTCAGACTTCTGTGATGACAAAGGTGCACGGAATTAATGTTCCAAGAACAGAATTTCAGATAAAAGGCTGGGGAGACTGCTCAGCATTTAAAGTATTTGAACAAGCTTGTGGGTTCAATCCCCCAAACCCACATACAGAAGCTGGGCCTGGTGGTGCATGCCTGTGATGGCAGAACTGAGAAGATGGAGACAGGCTGTGATGGTTGATTTGTTTTTTTAATTTATAATTTTTTATTGATTTTTTTGCAAATTTCATGTAACATATTTTGATCATATTTAGACCCCACCCCATATCTGCTTTCTCCCATAATTCCCCCACTGGTTTTCATGCATTCTGTCTTGTATGGTAAGGCCTATCAAGCCAATGTTCTGTCCCAAAATGTTCCTTAGTTTAAGTCCATCCACTGGAAGCCTAGTCAATGTATCCAGCATCATTCCCTTAAAGACAACTAACTCTCCCTCTCCTAATAATCATCAGTTGCCAATAAGTTATATATCTACAGTGTAACCTCTACACTTAAGGCTCAGAGACCATAGCAGAATAGGATGCAGAAAGAATACTAATGTATATCTCAGGTCTCATCAGTGAAGCTTCCTCATGCAACAGATGGTAATTAACCAAGAAAACCACAACTGGCCAAAATGCAGAGAATAAGAAACCAGACTTTGTGTGCCCTAAGTAGGACATCTATATCAAACCTCTGCCACTCAGGGCTCAGGGACCATTGTGGAAAATGGGGAGGAATGGCTGTATGAGTCAGGATGGTGGAAGCCCACAAGGAAAGAGTTTTCAGAAATCTTGGAAGTTACTCATATGAACTTACAGCAATGGTGACAGAATACAAAGGTCCATGCAAGTACAAAGTAGACAACAACCCAGCATAGAAGTGGGGAAATGGATAAAAAGCCCTAGTCTTAGTTGATTTTTTAAAATCTTTCCAGAATTTTTTTTTGTTTTTATTGAATTTTTGTGTATTTCATACAGGACGTCTCAATCACTCTTAGTCACCTTTATACCCCCTTCCCCACTGGCACCCTTCTATAGCCCCCCCTGGAATTCATACATTCTTTCATTTGTGTTAAGGCCTATTGTGTCAAGTTAGTGTTCCCAGATATTCCTCAGTGCAAGTTCATCTACTGAGGTCTAGTCAGCTTATCTAGAGGCCCTTGCTTTAGGAAGATCAGCTCTTCTTCACCTAGCAATAAACAGTTTCCAATATTTCTTCAGCAAAGATTAGGATCAGCTCTTTACTTCCCCAGTGTTATGCTGGGTTTTTGTTTGGTTGAGTTTCCTGGGACTTCTGTACACTGACACCATCGCTGTAGACACATATGAGCAAGGTCCCAGGAACTTGTAGGACTCTTATTTCCATATGATCATGCCCTGCTCCCTGGCTCTTATAGTCTTTCTGCCCCCTCTTCCACAATGCTCTCTGAGCCCTGTGTGGGTGAAGTTTAATATAGGAGTCCTGTCTAAGAACCAGAATTCTATAGACTCTTAATCTCTATGCTTTGACTATTTGTGACCTTTTGTGTTCCTGGCCTTCTGTTGAATGAGGGAGCTTCATTTATGAGAACTGAGAGATTCATTACTGTCTTCTTTACCCATGTCCTATGTTCCATGATCCTTAGATGTAGAGGTTGCATTGTAGATGTATCACTTAGGCCTGGGCAATTAATAGACAATGTCTGTGTATGACCAGTTGTGGTACTTGGTAATAGTCTCTGGTGCAAAAGAAGCTTCTTTGATGAGTGATAACTGGAATATTTGTCTGTAAATATAAGGATAAATATTTCCACATAGTAAGATATTACATTAATCTAGGACTGTGACAGTCTTGGAGTTTTCTCTAAGATCTATAATCTCTCCAGCCATATAACCCTGGATGTGTCCAATCTCATCTGATAGTTGATTTTTAATTATTACCTTTCCACAATGCAGTATCATCTGAGAAGAGCCTCAGTTAAGGATTTGGGTAGATCAGGTTACCCTATGGTCAATATTGGGTATTGTCTTCATTGTTAATTGAGGTAGGAAGACCTAACCTGAATGTGGGCAACACCATTTCATGGGCCAGGGAAAGCTGGCTGAGTAGCCAGAAGTATGCAAGGATCCATGTACTTATTCTCTTTCTGCTCTTGACTGTGGATGTGGTGCTTTGAGTTCCTGCCTCTATGGCTTCCCTGCAATGATGTACTGTAATTTGGACTCATAATTCCAATAAGCCCTTTCTTCCCTAAGTTGCTTTATGTCAGGGTATTTGTCAGAGCAACAGAAATGAAACTAGGACACAGGCAAATCCATGGGATTCATTAACCAGCCAGCCTAGCCAAATCATTTAGCTTCAGACTCACTGAAAGACCCTGTCTTTAAAATCAGTATGGAGAGCAACTGAGAAAGGCACTTGTCCTAGTTTGCTTCTCCCTTGCTGTGATGAATGCCTTGACCAAAAGCAACTTGGAGGAATGAAGGGTTTATTTGGCCTACACTTTCATGTCACAGCCCATCACTGAGGGAAGACAGTGCAGGAACTCAAGAACTTGAGGCAGTACTGAAGCAGACACCACAGAACACTGCTTACTGGCTTGCTTCCCCTGGCTTTCTCAGCCACCCTTCTTATACAGCCAAGGCCCACCTCCGCAGGCATGGCACTGCCCCCAGTGGACTTGGGCTCTTTTACATCAGTTAGTAATTAAGTAAAAGCTTCACAGATATAGCCACTGGCTGATCTGAAGGAGGAAATTCCTCAATTAAGGTTCCCTCTTCCCATGTGACAATATTTTGTGTCAAGTTGACAAAACTAAGCAGTACAACACTTAAAGCGTCCTCTGACCTCAACATGCATGTTTGTGTATGCATACTTGTACTAACATATATTAACATACTGTAGTTTTACATATATATAGTTATATAAATAAACAAAGAACAGACATATACACACTCAAGTTCAGGATAACATAGGAGATAACAGCATTAAGCAAAACTTACTTTAGTAATAAGTATGAGAACAAAATTAATAAAAATCCACACAAATGAATTTAGGAATTGAAAAATGAATTATGTTTTGTCAATAGGGGTATAAGGAAATAAATAGCTTGCTGGAGAAAGTTTTAAAGACAAGTAAGTTCAAAAGTCAGGGAATGAATCCTTATATTTTTGGGAAAGTGGCTTTTATTTTAAATAACACAAAGAGACAGTGCTGAAACTGTGTTTACAACATTCAGCCTGTGTTTTTCTGAATTTCTCTAGTATAGACAGTCCCAATTTTATGTGAGCATACATAGTTTGTTTTAGGACATAAAAATACTGAATGCAATTCTTGTGTTATATGTATGTGTTGTAGGTATGTATGTGTGTGAGTATGGTGTGTGTATTTGTGTGTATGTGTATGTAGTGTAGGTGTTTTGTGTGTGTATTGTGTGTATGTTTGTGTATGTGTATGCTTGTAGCCTAGATTGATGTTATTTGTCTTCCTCAATTGCTCTCCACCTTATCGTTGAGAGAGGGCCTCTCACTGAACCTGGAGCTTGCTTATTCAGTTAGACTGGTGGCCAGTCTAGTGATCCACCTGTTTCCTCTTTACCAGTGCTGAGGTTACAGGTTTGTGCTGCCACATCTGACTTCTTATGTGGGTGCTAGAGATGGAAATTCAAATACTTCACCAACTGAACCACCTTTGTAGCTCCTGTATGAAATTCTGATATAATATCTAAATGTTTTTATGTCTTAGATAAATCAGATTTTATAACTTCGGACTCTGGATCCACATCTTTTATCCAGTACATTCTCTGTTGATTCTCTAAATCTCGGGTGCATGGAGTCTCAGCTTGACCAGAAAGAGTGTAAGGTGTTTAGGACACCATTTGTAGATAATGGCTATATATACCTTGACTGTACTTGATAGGATTGTAGCATGAATAGAAGGAAATAAAAAGAAACAATATTGTGATGGCTAATCTTGGTTGTCAACTTGACTGGATTTGGAATTAACTAAAACATAAGCCACTGGGTGCTCCTGTGAGAGATTTTCTTGATCAGATTACATGAAGCCTGAGACCCTGGGTAGCTTTTGTTGTCAACTTGACAAATCAGGGAAGAGGGAACCTTAATTGGGGAATTTCCTTTATCAAACTGGCCTACAGACAGGTCTGTGAGGCATTTTCTTGATTGTTGAGTGATGTGGGAGGGCTCAGTCCAATCTGGGAGGTTCTGCCCTTAGGCAGGTCATCCTGGGTTGAATAAGAAAGGAGGCTGAGCATAGGCCAGAGGAGCAAGCCAGTAAGCAGCATTCCTCCATGGTCTCTTGTTTCAGCTCCTGCCTGCAGGTTCCTGCCTTGAGTTCCTGTTTTGGCTTCCTTCAGTGATAAATTTTGAGCTGTATGCCAAATAAACACTTTCCTCCTCACATTGGTTTTGGTCATGGTATTTATCAGAGCAGTATAAAGTAACTAGAACAGATCTTCCCTAAATGTGGTTAGCACATTCGGGCTGCAGCCCTAAAGGGCTGCCCATAAGGACTTGGCAGAAGGAAACTTTCAGCTTTAACTTGCTTGCCTTCATTCTTGCTGGTGAGTTTATCTATTTTGCTGTTGTGACTTTCCTTCACTGATATTAGAAACAACTTCACTTGGCTTCAATGCAAACTGAAGACCTGAATAATCTTCAGGAATTCTCCAAGTATTCAGCACTAGATTGAGATTCCTGAGACATTCAACCTCATGAACTGAGCAACTGCTGGATTCTCAGCCTCTCCAGTGTGGTGCAGCCATTGTTAAACTACTCTGACACTATCCTATGAGCTAATCTAATGAACATTTTGTATATATATGCATATATGTATATATATGTGTGTGTATCATATATATGAAAGAATATATAGATATATTGAATATATATTAATATATAATTCATTTTATAAGTTCTATTCCTCTAGAGAACCTTGACTAATATAAATATCAATTGAAAAGTCTTCTATGGTTGCAACAATACTGTCTTAAAATTTGTGTCACTTAAGTCTGTTCATCTTTGACTTAGAGAATTTTAGTAATATTAAAAATGTTAAATCTGGGTAAGATTTTTTCACTGTAGTTCTCTCTCTCTGTTTGTGTAGAGGGAGAAGTTGATTTCCAGTGACCTACTGTATTGTACCTTAATTATTATTGTTGCTGTTGTTGTTGCAGCATATTCTCTAACTGAACTTGGAGCTCACTGATTCAGCTAGCCTGGCTGGCCAATGAGTCCCAGGGATTTTCCTGTTTCCATCTCCCCAGAGCTGGAATTACAGGCATGTGCTGCCATACCCATTTAAAAATTTAAGTGGGTGCCAGGGATCAAAAATCAAGTCTTGCTTTTAAAGCGAACACTTCACTCACAGAGATATCTCTGCGTCTTTTAATTTTATTAATAGTGTCAGTGGCGTCTAAACATCAATGTGAATTACCCCCAGGAAATTGGGTCATGAGTGGATGGAAGATGCGAACATCATCATCAAATCAAAGCTCATCATAATGCTAGGCATCAGGGGAAGCAAACTGGGGTTGGAAAGCAGAATGGTTAACAGAACGATTTCTATATATGTGTTGAAAGATTGTCTTTTCTTTTCTATCTTTCTTTTTTTTTTTGCAAGCCCTTGTGCTTTGAAATTCTACCATGCACTTTCTTTTTTTGGGATCTATATTTTCAGTCTTTATTTTCAGAAGCTAAGCAACTTCAGCTTAGTTGAAAGAGTCCTTGATTAAATATCTCTCTATCAATGGAATTTCTAAACATTTTATTTGACCAACTTAAAAGTTCTGAGCTGTCATCCTTTTCTTTCTTCTACTTTTTTTTTTTTAAAAAAACTCCATTGGTTTTGCAGAGGGAGGTTTGAGATCTATTTTAACCTAATTGTTTTTGACAGGCCAACTGTACAAATAGGATGAAATTATAACCTTTTCCGTTAATTGTTGTGATTATGTACTTAGCATAATGCACTTGCCTGTCACACAGAGGACATGCAAGCCTGCTGGGAGGATGCGGCTTGTAGTTTGAAGGTATGAAGTATGTGATTTAAGATTTCATTAAAGAAATTCAAAACATTCGTGCACATTGAGGAATAGAACAGATATGCACCTGGGTACTGGCCCATGACTTAAAGTTTCTTGCTGATGAAGGGATTTCTCAACACTATCTCATACTTGCCTTTGTATTATAAGAATTTGTAAGAGAATAATGAACTTCAGATTTGGTGACTTCTGTGGTTTGTATGTGAAATGCCCCCTATAGGCTAATGTTTTTGAACACTTGGTCCCCAGCTAGTGGCGCTATTTAGGAAGGTTATAGCACTTTAGGAGCTGGAGCCTTAAAGAGAAGTATGCCTCTGGGAATGGGCTTTGAGGTTTCTTCATAGCCTAACCTCACTTCCTGTTCTCTCTCTCTGCTTTCTGTTTGTAGATGAAATGCCATCAGTCTCCATCCTGACTACCTCTCTGTTTCTGTCTGTCCTGTTTCCATTCCTTCCCAGCTATGATGGACTATATTTCTTTTGGAAATATACACCAACATAAACTCTTCCCTTTCTTTATTGCCAGGTTATTTTATCATAGCAACAGAAAAGTAACTAATACTGTGACATGTTGAAAGTTGTTTTCCAAGGAAATACTATAAGTGGCAGCTTCTGAGTAGATTAGGACTGAGAACACAGCATGGTTGAACAGTTTTTAATCACTGATCCATCTCCCCAGGAACTTAATAGGTCATAGAGAGATAGAGACACAGGTCACAGCTAGAGGAAGCATCCTCAGTCAGCAGGGATGAAATGGGCTTTCAGTGACAGCTCCAATAGCATAAATGGAAAACAGGAGCTGTAGAAAAGAGAGTGCCAAAGAGGAAAAACATAAGTGAGAGAAGGAGCCCATTGGGATATTGTTTCCATCTTACTGATTTTACCAGAGGACTCCTTTGCCTTTCATTTTTGTCCAGACACATTATAGAGATGAAGGGCAGTAGAGAGACATTTATTATTAATTATTTTTTACATGAAAGGATAATGATATCCACATTATAATTTCAATTTCTATTAGGTAAGGACAAGGAGAAGCAGGGCTTGCGATTATATATAGGTCCAGGACCAAGGATTTGCTGGTGTAAAGGCTCTCTTGGTGTTTCCTGTGAGAACTAGATGCACGTTTTATGGGTCTACCCTTGAAACTGTAACCTTATTCTAATTGGCTTTGATATTATTCATAACTCAAAGATAATTAAAGTGTGTTCAAGAATTTAGAGAGGGCACCAGAAGTCAAACCCTTACTTAGGGATCCCTAATATACTGCTTTCATGGTGTCTGACCTCAGAAAATGTCAGGGTAGTATCATTTGGGCTCCATTGCCAGATAAACTTGTCTAATTACTTTAAGAAGTTGGTAAGGTTTGTCGTTATCTCTTCTACAATACAGATGTTAGAGTGGGGTAGTTATCTCCCATATGGGACAGAAATGAATGATAAAAGTATAGGTGCCTAATTCCACATATGAAGACATTCTTGGAAATCATATAGAACATGGGAGATTACTATGTCAGTAAAGTACTTGCTGCATAAAAGATGAGTTTAGATCCTTAGAACCTATGTAAATCCAGATGTGATACTATGTCTGTAATCCCAGAACTCCTGTGGAGAGATGGGGAGTGGATACAGAAGAGTTCCTGGAAGCTTGTAGGACAGCTAGCTTGGTGTACACAGTGGTATACAGTATGAGACCTTGTCTCAAATATGGTAAAAGGAAATACCTGAGGCTGTCCTCTGACCTCCACATGTTTGCTGTGGCACACAGATGCCCACACTCACACATAGGAACATGTACATACTCACCCAGATACATACACACAAAGTTAAATGAAACCACATGGAAAGAATGGGCCTCTTCCATAAACATGGCAGGTGGTACCTTGTGCATTTTTGCAGATGGAAATGATTCAATGGTCCACATGACATGTAGAACACTTACTGTGCTCCAGATGTCATATTGAATACTGATACTTTTCTCTTTAATGTTAACTCTTTTCTTTTTCAGAAGGTGCTGGAGATGAAACTTAAGGCCTAAAACAAGTTAAGCAAGCATTCTATTATTTAGCCATACCCTAGCCTTCAAAGGTTCACATAGCAAAAAATCAGGTTTGGTTGGAAAGATGGCTCAGTGGATAAAGCCATTCCCATACAAGAGTGAAGACTAGACTTTGGATCTCTAGAACCACATGAAAGTTGTGTGTTTAGGAAGCAGAGATGGGGGAATCCCTGGGGGCAAGCTGGCTCTCTAGACTAGTCAACTTGGAGAAGTCTGAGTTAAATCAGAGACTTTGCTTCTATAGATATTTTAGTTTGCTTCCTTTTGCTGAGATAAAACACTCTGACCAAAAACAACTTGGAGAGGAAAGGATTTATTGTATCTTATAGTTTCAAATGATAGTCTGTTGGGAACATGGAGGCAGAACCTGAAGCAAAGACCATGGAAAAGCACTGCTTACTGACTTGCTTTGCCCTGGCTTTCTCAGCTACTACTCGTGTACAGCCTAGGCTCAATTGCTCCATGGTAGCATGGCCCACAGTGGGCTGGGCCCTCTTATATCAACCAGCAATCAAGAAAATGCTCCACAGATAGGACTTTTGGCCAATTTGATGGAGCCAATTACTTAACTGAGGTTCCTTCTTTCCACATGTCTCTAGTTTGTTGTCAAGGTGACAAAAACTAACAGAACAGTAAATAAAGTAGAGGATGATCAGGAATGACACCCATCATCAACCTCTGGCCTCCACATGCATGCACACACTTGTACACATGTGTACTTATGATAAATAGGTAACATTCATTCATCACACAGATACATACTACTTACATGTGCACACGCATCCACATTCACACACAAAGAGAAAACTATCAGGTTGAAATTGTAGATTTTATGAGACTGGCATGTGTTAATTTAATTAACTCATTCATTTGAATGTGATGATAAAGAATTGAATAAGCGATCTTGGCATAACAATACATAGGGCAAGGCTAACTGTATTGTATGCATTAAGTATGTGTATAGTATTATTAATATATACAACTACTTCAGTAAAGCCTGAGTGAAAATAGGGAGAAATAACAAATGAATGTAATGTAGGATGCTGGGTAGGATTCTAGAACAGGAAAGGAACAATTATGTTAAATTAGTGGAATTCAAATATGGTTCAGTTGATGCTTTTGTACCAGTGTGAA
Organism: Nannospalax galili; assembly: GCF_000622305.1. NCBI lineage: Eukaryota > Metazoa > Chordata > Mammalia > Rodentia > Spalacidae > Nannospalax > Nannospalax galili. The sequence continues at coordinate 2,276,065 of NW_008345224.1, forward strand.
TGTTAGTTTTGATCATTTTGCTATGATCATGTAGAAGATGTTAACAAAGGAAATATGGAATCTATCATTAACATATTCTATTATTCTAAAATGAATTAAACTTTAAAAGTAAAAACATAAATGCAGTGAATGTTTTTCTGAACAAAAAACTTCAATGGGTCAGCTAAAGTAAATTTACTTTGCCAAGCATTAAATCATGTCAAATAGATTACAAAGAAGCCTTGTAGGGGCTGGAGAGATGGCATAGCTGCTAAGAGCACTCACTGCTCTTATAGAGGGTCTACACATTGTACAATGCTTGTGGAGGTCCAAAGAAGACATTGGACACCCGGGAACTGGAGTTAAGAATGGTTGTTAGCTACAATATTGGTGCTGGGAATTAAACCTGGGCCCTCTGCAAGAGCAACCAGTGCACTTAGCCATTAAGCCATCTCTCCAGCCCTCCATTTTATTTTTTGAGAGAGGGTCTCTCACCAAACCTAGATCTCACCAATTCAGCTAAAGTGACCAGTCAGCAGGCCGAGGGATCCTCCTGTGCTCACCTCCTTACTGTTGGGATTATAAGCACATACTACCATACCTGTGGTGGTTTGAATAATTTCCAAGTATTTGAATACTTGGGCCCAGTTGGTTGTGCTGTTTGCTGAGATTTAGGAGCTGTGGCCTTACTGGAGGAAGCATGTCACTGTGATGAACTTTAAGAGCTCATAGTCACGTCCCATTTTGAGTTTGTCACTTTCTGTTTCCTGTGCCTGCTTGAAGATGTGAACTCTCTGCTCTGGTTGCCTCCTGTCATACTTCTCTGCCATGATGTACTCTTATTTCTCTGGGGCCACAAGCCCAATAAATTCTTCCCTCTATAAATTGTCTTGATTATGGTGTTTTATCACAGCAACAGGAAAGACACTATATACATACATATGAATATAGACATATACTTATATAACTATATATTTTCTACACTTATATAAAATATAATACTTATGTATTTTATGTGGGTTCTTGGAGCTTGAACTCTAAAACTCATGTTTCTGTAGCAAATACTTTACCTTCTGATCCATTTCCCCAGCCAAAGATTAGGTCTTTATAGCAAAAAAAAGAACCAGTTTTCAAAGGTTAGTGGCGATTTTGAGGTTAGTACTACCAAGTTATCATGACTGAAAGGTTGCCATCATCGCATTCTTGGAAGATTATCAGTTGTTGCGTAGTGTTTGTTGTTCCTCAACTCCAGTGTTGTTATTACAACAGACTCTTCTTTCTCAGTGGAAGTGGAAGCCTTCTTATTACCTTTCAGACTCTTTCTCAAGACGTATTTATGTTATGTTCTGTCAAGAGCAAGCACTAGAGATTAGAAGGTAGGAGAAAGAGAATAGAAAATATCTGTTAGTGACAACAATGGCAATGGTGGTGGCTGTGCCATTTTAGCATGAGGTCATGGTATGGTAGATGGAATCAGGCAAGATAAAATCTTCAGCACAGAAGTGAAGGGCGTGAACACGGAAATACATTGCTTGATAAAGTCAGTCATGTGGCACAACAAAGCTGATATGTGAGAGTCACTGGAAGCAAACATGTTGTCCTAGTTAGCAATCACCATTAACTTGAAATAGTCCACAGTCACCTGAGAAAGAAACTCAACTTAAGGATTGTCAAATCAGATTGGCTTGTGGGCATGGCTGTGGGAGATTTTCTTGGTTATTAATTGATTCAAAAGGGGCCATCCCACTGTGGGTGGCATCATTTCCTGCCCAGGTAGTCCTGGGTTATAATAAAAGCTACCTAAGCACAAGCCCTTGAGCAATCCAGCAAGCAGCATTCCTCTATAGTTTCTACTTCAAGGACCTGCTTGAGTTCTTGTCCCTACTTCCTGTACTGGTAGACTGTGACCTATAAGCTGAAATAAACTCTCTTCCCCTAAGGTGATTTTGGGAAGCATATTTTATCCCAGGAACAAAAATTAAGCTAAAACACATCATTCTGAAGCTGATGGCCTTATTGAATAGTAGGTTGGACTTAGTCATTCTCTTTTGCTTGGACATTCATACATTTTGTCCCCACAAGTTCATACTTCAAATGTTGGTCCCCAGAGCAAGATGCTATTTTGAAGGCTAATTAACTTTAAGAGGCAGGATTTGCCTAGTGGAAATAGATTACTAGGATAACCCTTTGAAAGCTCTATCTATTCCAGCATGCAAGCCAATACTCTGCTAAACACAACTGATCATGATGCATTTTTAAGAGGAAAGTCATATTCAGTCTTACTATGTTTTTGCTCTCTTTGTTTAAATTATTTCCGTCCCTCTGGTTTAGGTCAGGGGTTCATCAAAATCTAATTTTCTAGAATAATTTTCACACTGCTTTAGTCAGAAATAGGCTTGATAGATTAAATGTTGAATACCTGCTTAAATTTGAATTTCAGAAAAATATTGCATG
>NW_008345224.1:2278582-2280590 GCF_000622305.1 Nannospalax galili
ATCTGGAAAACAGTAAAAGATTCTCTGTGAGACTTTAAGAGCTCCATTTGATGTTTCAGAATTATATTATATGAGACGTTCTTTATAGATCCAAGAACAGATTGAATGTGTTCAATCTGCAGCAGGGCGTTCAAGATAATAAGCTTGTCAACTCCGTGTTCTTTCACTTCTCAACAACAAAGGGAAGACATCTAAAATTCCAAGCCAATGGCTTTTAAAGTATGTGCCCTTACTAAAGGGCCATCGCTGCTTGCAGATGCCTACCTAGGGTCATGTAGTCACAGACTGGAGTTGTGGCAGAACAAGCAGTATTTTAGTAAGGCTCCAGTACATCAATACAGGTTAACCCTTAGAGTCCTGCCCTAGTGTACTTGTGCACAGAACACCTGCAATGCTGCTCCCTTGTCTCTACATGTGTGAAGTGTTTTCATTTCTTCTCTATATCATTTTATGTCTGTGTCAAGTGCCATAACATATTTGAGATAATCTCTACCAATCTATTTCCCTATGCATTATTGATCTTTGGGTATACTTCTGTATCACTTACTTTTCCTATTGCTGTGACAAAACACCTGAGAAGAATCAATGTAAGAGGAAAAGTTTATTTTGGCTTACTGTTTGAGAGGATACAGTCCATCATGAGTGGGAAGTCATGATAATAGGAACAGGAAACAGCTGGTCACATTAAATCTGCAATTAGGAAGCAGAGACTGATCAGTAAGTAGAGTCAGGCTATCAAAGCTCAAGACCTGCCCCAGTGACCTTTTTTCTCCAGTAGGACTCCACCTCCTAAAAGTTCCACAATATTTCCAAACAGCCAGGAACCAAGTGTTCACATGCAAGAACTTCTGGGGAACACTTGACACTCACATGGCAACTTCCACCTTTCCATCTCCAGCTAACAACTTCTTTGTTTTTAGAGTAATGATCTGTATTTCGATATACCTTTCCATAAGTCCTAGAACCTTTTCATCTTAAGTTCTGTCAGAGACAGACCAAGGAAATCTAGGTTGGTAATGAGTTATAACTACTTCATTTTAAGGTTGGTTTCTAGTACACAGATTCCTGAAATGCTGGAATTCATTAGCCAATGGTGTCTATAGTACTAAAATTTAAGACATTGTAAAAGGCAAGTTAAACAAATTATTTTAGTGAGGAAAAGTTAACAATGGCCTATAAATCACACTGGAATGAGTAACAGTATATTATGTTGATATATAAATTTGATTTTCATCTGTTGTATTGGGAAATCTGAGACATAAAATTCTTTTTCTATCTCCATTTTGGTTGATTTGGAAATCCAGATAGACACATGATTTGAACTCACTTTCCCATTGGCAAGTCTTGAAATAAAATCCTTATAAATGGTAGTGTAGCTTATTTACCATCAATGCACACCCCTTAATGAGATGCTTCCTGCATCAAACACAAATTAACACTGGATGAGGTGAATATTGAGAAAAGAATGACGATAGGTTGCCTAGAAAAAGTCCAGTTCTAATTAATAAGCAAGAAGTGATTTCTTCCTATTGTAGAAGCAGGATTCTCACCACCTCCATGACCAGTGCTTTGATTAAGATTCAGCAATTTTGAATAATGATTGATCTCAGATACATGAGGTACTGAGCAACCATATTCCTGGTAAAACAGTCTCATTAAAATAATAGTGAAGTGGGGGATGGTAGTATTGCTCAGCAGGTAAAGGTGCTTGCTTCCAAGTCTGATGACTTGAGTTTAGTTCCCTTGAACTCAGATGGTGGAAGGAGACAACTCCCACAAGCTCTATGCTAATTTCCATATTCATGCTGTGGTACATGTGTGCCCATATATGTAAATACAACTAACTAGATAAATAAATAATGTAAACAATAATAAAATGTTTTCACTTCTGTTATGAACAGCTTTTTTTTTTTACCTTTTTTTTTTAATTAGAAGAAGCATTTCATTACAACAGCATTAACCTATTCAATAAAAATTTCCTGAGCTAAGATTGCATCTCTTTCAAAAT
>NW_008345224.1:2280906-2289848 GCF_000622305.1 Nannospalax galili
ACCCCCATCCATTCCCCCCTATCTGCCCTTCTGGTAAATCTAGTCAGCCAGAGGTCCCTGTTCCAGGATGATCAGCTGTTCCTCATCTACGGCAATCCATTGTCAGTATTCCTTTGGATAGAATTGGGGTCTGCTGATGAACAGCTTTTTTTTTAAGGAATGAGGAGTTTTGGACTATTGAGTGTATGGTATTGTCCAGGTTCACAGACTGTACTTGCAGGGATGATAATTCTTATAAATTATCTGAAAGTTAGTATGATTGCATCTATCAAGAGTCTTTAATATACACTCTTAGACTCAGCTGTTCATTTTTTTGTATGTCCTGCCCAAATGTATGAATGAAGATTTATATAAAAGGAGCTCTCTTATTTAAAGACTCACAATTTAGAAACAGTTAACTTGGATGACTAACACCAAGAGAATGGCTAAATAAATTGTGATGCTTATAAATTGGAATCATTATATGGGCACTAAATCATTTTATGTAAGTTTTTTATGATACAATGTTAGACGGAAAGGCAAGATAGAACACTGTACACATAAAATACCAGTTTTGTGAATATCACATAAATATTTAACTAGCAAAGAATAAAACAACAAAATATTGATAATCACTCTCTCTAAATGATATGTTTAATGTAATCTTCCTAAGTATGCATGGCCTCCCCTTATTTTATAATATTTATAACATAATAACCTTTTTTTCTTTCCTTCTTCCCTCCCTCCCTCCCTTCTTTCTGTTCCCTTTCTTTCTTTCTTCCTTCACTCTCTCTTTCATCTCAAAATAATGATGATCAAACTCATAGACTCACAATGACCAGCTTCGAAGACTTGGCATTTTTCAAGTAGACACACAATGCACATACATATGCACAGAGAAAATTGCCTGGGTGGTGGTACGCATTATAGGAAGTATAGAGTACAATGAGGAAGGGTTAGGTTATGTATTGGGGATCTTTTTGTGGTGTGTGTAGGACTTTATTTGTGGGGATGAGGCAAATGGATCTTATAACTACTTGGGGAGAAGAACAAGAATAAAGGCACCCAAGTTGAGAGTATATCTGACATGCTAAAGATGGAGCGAAAGACCAAAGTGAATGGAGAGAAGTGAGTAGTGAGAAAATGTTAGGTGGGTGACAAGCAAAAAATGACACTGCAGGCTAGATACACAGAACTTTGTCAGCCATGAAAACCATAGTATTCTGAGAATGGGTTAAAAGTTGATGTGACTGATTGCAAAATGCTGCTCTACCTACAATGTGAACAGTTAGGTTACTGAAGGTCCAGTATGGAGGTTTTCTATGTAACTCTTGTGAAAGGTAATCACAACATACCTAGGATGGCAGCAATGGGGAAGTGAGGTGTAGTCTTGTGTAATACTTCCTGGGGAGGTGTGAAACAAAGATCTTCTAACCCCAGGTAAAGACTTGCCCACGGACCAATGTAAGGATACCACCAAAGCGCAACTTTGTGAACAATGACTTATTGGGGTTAAATGCAGGAGTATGGGTTAGGGACTACTTACCAGAGCAGAGTGACTCAAAGGAAACTGCATCACTGTTAGGTCACCCCAGTATGGAAAAGGCTGGAACCCCAGAGTTCTCTGCATGATTTGCAGGCAGCTTGGTAAGTAGAAAAGTCTCTTAGGGTAGCTACACTGGTTTGAGTCTCCTCAGCAGTGCTTACTGCTTATGTAACCTTGGGAAGGGAGGGGGCCTTGTGCATTTGATCAGTTCCTGGGACTTCAAGAAACTTATGAATTATTTACTTCCTAGGCCTTAAGGAGCCTCCCTTTAGAACTTCCTGAGTCTTAATGAGTATCCCTCCAGGATGAATTGTTTCATCTTGGAAGAAATTGCTATACAACAGGTCAGATTCTGGATATGTTTGAAAATGGACTGGGTGTCAAATACAAACGAAAGAGAATTCAGGATCATGTCAAGATTTACATTTGACACACGTGAGAAACAGATTTGTCTTTACTGAGACAGTGAATCGTGTGGTAGGTGCGGATTGGTAGCTGGGGAAGGATAGACAGAGAAAGACAATTTTTTCTGATATGTTTAATTTGAAAAAGCCATTAAACATACCATTGTAGATGCAGAGTGTTCAACAAGTAGATGCAAAATATCAAAACTATGATAAAAATGTGCTGGTGATAGAAACATGACAATTGTAGCTCTAGAAAGTACTAAAAGGTATGGGGTTAGATGACCTAATATGTTGCATATCAATGAGTGAAGATGGAGTCTTTAAGCATTCAAGTGTTAGAAGTTAGGTGAGTCAGGCTAGGAATGTGGCTCAGTTCATAGCCTACTTGGATAGTATACCCAAAGTCCTGGGTTCCATCTATAGCACTGGATAAAACAGAATGTGGTGATGCACACCTACAAAATCAGCACTCAGAAGGTGAAGGCAGAAATTCAAGGTCATCTTCAGTTACACAGAGAGTCTCCAGCAAGCCTGGACAAGAGAAGACCCTGTCTACAAACAAACAAACAAACAAACCAAAACCCCAAAAATAAATAAAAACAAATAAAAATGCATTAATCAGGTAAGCATAACTTCTTAAAGCTCACTGAGCATCTACTGCAACTGTGAACTAGCCACCTAGAGGACCAGAGCTCAATTCCCAGCACCACATTAGGTGGCTCACAACTGCCTATGACCCTAGATCCATGGGATCCAATACCTCTGGCTTCCACAAGCACCAGTACACATGTACACACACACACACACACACTCATCTAATTAAAAATGGAAAAAAATCCAAATTTTCTTTAAAAGCCAAGAGTATAAGTGAGTAGGAAAGACTGAAAGAGGGACAAGAGAGCAATAGAGTATGCACGGCCATGATTATAATGATGGACTATGAAATATAGCCTGCGAAATATAGAGCAAGGGCTGAAGCCACAAGGAGGTTGGGGATCAGCAGTGAGAATTTGTAGGGCCAAAGACTGGAGGCCTCAGTTGGGAGAATGTTAAGAGTGGGAAGATAAAAGGGCTGAGATGGAAAGATAGGTTTTGATAATAGGAAAATGGCATGCCTTGGGATTTGGAATAGTGATAGTTACAGTAATTTCAAGGTCTAGAATCATCCAGGGTCAAGTCACTGAGATGGAGTAATAATAAAGATAACTAGTGAGTGGCCATGATCAGACAAGAATCTGTGTGAGGATTAATGCCATTGAATATTGGGACAAAAAGTGCAGAGAGAGAGAGTGAAAGAGAGAGAAATCATAAGCTAAAATTGTACCAAATCATTAAAAGTGGGCTTAAGATCTACTGCTTACTGAAAATAAAGTAACAAAATGTAAGAATTGCTTATAAAGTTAATATTTCACATTTCTTCTCAAGTCATTTGATAGAAACAGCCCTAAGACATCACAAAGTCATGCTAATATGCATGGATAGTTTTGGTCAATTAATGTAAACATGCAATGTCATCTTGAAAGAGTTGCCTTCAAGAATCAGTGCAGGATTCCTGTTTCTCCTTTTGACCAGACGAATGACAAGATGTGGGCTCCGCGTGACAGGGAAGAGTTTCTCACAGACCAGAGATGGGAAGTTTCTCACGGAGCAGAGATGGATGTATTAGGTTAACAACAAACATGCCTATTTTGTCTTTATCCAGTAAGATACAAGGTTGGTGACTCTACAGTAGTTAAGGATACCTTAATATATCCAATTTAATAACATAAACATCAAAATAATTTGGAATTTTCAGGGAAAGGGGAATAGTCTGGTGTCTTGAGGAGTAAGGAGGGGGGAATTCCCCATTTTAGGCTTCAAATTCACTAGTTGTGTGTAAGAAAATAAAAATAAAATATGAAGGAATAGTTATTTTGAAAAAGTCAGGAAACAAAGATGTGGAAAACGAATATTTGAAAGGAATGCACAGTAATTGTTTCTCATTGCTGTGACAAAATACTTGACAAGAATTGGATTGCATGACATTGTGTTTCTGAACCACACCCATTTTTTTCCAGCTGCACAATATGCTAATTGTGAAAACAAAACTTACGCAAAATATAGTTTATTTAGTCAGCAGTCAAGGCAAAGAACAGGGAAGACTTTATCTCAAATCTGCCTGTCAGCGATATTTACAGGGTAAAGGAGTAGGGTGATTTAAGGCATAGGGAATGGTGGTTACAGGTGAAGCAGTCAATGTAACATAAATACATAATCAAATGTTATGACTTCCCATAGATTGTGTGTTCGGAAATGGTGGTGTTAGCATGATCTCTGGGTAGAGTATTTTGTCTTCTGGTGTTACAAGGTAACCCACTGAACAGACCAAAGTGAAGTCTGTTTTTCCAACAAAAGCAGCCTTCAAGTCCCTCACAAGTAATCTAGCCAACCATGACCATCATGGCCCTCTAGTCAGGATCACTTACAACAAAGCAAGAGAGATTTATAGTACATTGCCTAGTATGACCACTAAAATTAGTGGAACACGTGTGTGAGTGTGTGTGTGTGTGTGTGTGTGTGTGTGTGTACATATTCATGGATGCGTGTGCAGAGGCTGAAGGACAAAGTTGGCTGTTATTTCTCAGGTATGATCCACTTATATTTTTGAGGAAGTGTCTCTCATTGGCCTAGATCTCACCAAGTGGGCTAGGCTGGCTGGCCAGTGAGTCCCAGGAATCCACCTGTCTCTACTTCTCCTGCATAGCATTATGATCATGTACCACCACACCTGGACCTTTTACATGGGTTCTGGGGATCAAACTCAGGACCTTGTGCTTACCATACCTCCCTTCAGCCCTTAACACTCCTTGACACGCTGTCACAGAGTCTGTGCTGTGACTCGACAAATCCCAGTTTACAGAACTTGGTTCCTCCATGCTCTTTGTCACATATACTAAATCATGTAACATAAAACTCCCCACCGTCTTTAAAAGGTTCTGTAAAAATCAGAGTTCTCCCTTGCTCTGCAGGATTGGTCAGAGACTCCTCAGGGGCATTTGTTCATAGATGTATGTACTCTGAAAAATGCTCTCTGAACAGGCTCCTCTGGCCTCTCTTCCCATTCTTCACAGGATCTGTCTCTCTGTCTCTGTCTCTGTCTCTGTCTCTCTCCCCCCTTTCATTCCTTTTCTTAAAGCTTCTCTCCATTTCTTAAAGAGATACATTTTCTTCTCTTCAATTCCCCATCATGTTTAGTTCTCCATATATTCCATATATCGTATTATTTGTGTCTAATGTACTCCCTACCACTTGAAGCCTGGTCATGAGACCCTTTGTCCTAATAAACTGCATCTTCTGAAGGTATTATGTGTCAGCTTCCTGTCTAGGCCTACTACAACTGCTCTTTTTTCTTTTTTAAAACCACTACAGCAGTATCTAAAATCATCCCATACAACATCAAACCTAAAACTACAGGACATTATTTCTTCGTGCTCGTCTCAGTTTTTTAGACATTATTTATCTTTTAATCTCCTTTGTTCTGAAAAAGTGTTTATGATGAAGGAAGGTTTGTGACTGGCTCTCATCTTACAAATTCCTGGGACTTTGTGTTACATTGAAGTATCCTCTGCCTTCCTCTCTGCTGACCTATGCTATGATCTCTCCTAAATTGGTTTTCAGTGGACTTTAACTTGGCTGGCCTTATTTTAGTTTGAATTTGTGAAGCTAGGTTTTGAGGTTTTAAATCTTTAATATCAACAGAGACTTTGGATAAAAGAAAAGTGTTTCAGTGTGAAGTGTATGACCTCAATTTCTTCAATCTACTGGAAGTCAATGTTTATTTTTTCTTCTAAAAGAAGATAAATATTGAAAACAAAAACACAAAGGCATGCCTTTATTTTAGCCAGGTAATGTGTTTAAGCTACTAGACATGTGTGGGTAAAGGAAAGTTCACTGTATAATGTAATTGATATCTGAGAGCAGGGATATTTAAGGAGATAGGACTTAACCATTATCTATAGAAGCAAAACTACTTCAAGATTTTGCCAATGAAGGAAATTCTTTTTTTTTCCAGCAAAAAATATATTTTTACACAGGCTCACAATTCTTACAGTAGTATGCTGTCTTTCAATAGACCTTATTTTTAAAGAACATTTTTGGATTTCTAACAAAATTGAGCAGCAAGGACAGAGTTCTAACATTTTTTATTTGTATATCTAGGAAGTGACCGTTGAGATAGCTCATTAGGTAAAGGTACTTGCCACTAAGCCTGATGGCCTGAATTTGTTATCAAGGACTCATATGGTAGGAGAGAATCAACTCCCACAAGGTGTCCTGTGGCCTCTACATGTGTAGTATGGCATGTGCACCCCCACAAGTAAATAGATAAGTAAATTGAAACGTAATATAAAATTTTAAATCAATAGCATGGTGTTAGGTGATGCCACATTACAGAGATGCCTGAATAAAAACAGTCTCACTTTAGCTCAGTTTTAGCCAGGAGGGGACATGGACTTCTCTGAGGGCCTTCAGAATCCTCTCAGCCCACTGCAAACCAATTTAGGGGACATCATAGCACAGGTCAGAAAAGGGGAAGGCAGAGGACGTGTCAATGTAATACAAAGTAATATGCTATCACTTTGCTGCAATTATTTGTCAGCAGTAACTGTGGTATAGTCTGCACATGTACAATAGAGACAACACACCCTCACATGACTGGCACTGGGTGACCCGAAACACAGTTCCACCTTCCCGGGACTTGGTGCACAGAGAAGCTGGTGGCTCCTCACCAGCAGGAATTGTGCTCTTGTACAAGGGCTTTTCTATTTTTGTTTTTAAATTGAAACCGTACATCCAGCATAAAATAGGGAAGTGGACCCTCTTCTTTTCAGAAGGATTTTGTCCTTTCTGACCCCTAGTGACCTGGAACATACAAGCTCAAACAGATGTTAGCATTTTAACCCCACCCGTTATTTCTAACAGAATTGTGCAGTGCTTGGTAAGCAAAGCACACACACATGCATTCATACATTGTTCTGGGTTTAAGGTTATGATTGTTAAAGCTGTATGTTCAGGTCACGTGAGGAGGCCATGGCTTAGTAAGCTTGTTTTGCATTATAAACATTCTGAGATAGTGTTGAACGATCTCAAAACTTAAGACTAAATTTTGGATGTAAGGTTGGGTAAACATCATTTGTGCAGAGCATGTCTATGTTGTAAAGCTTATTACAGAGTAGAGGATTTGTAATGTGCAGGTGCATGGGCTTCCTTGTTTTGCTATTTTTTTAAGACACACACTAACGCTTATATTTTTGCAAGTTAAGACAAATAAATATTGTTTCTTGTTCATTTTAGATATGTAAGATTTCATCTAGAACTTGGTCTTTTCAACTTTTAAAAATTTATTATTTTATTTTATTTTATTTTGTGTGCATGAGTGTATTGTCTGAATGTATGTAAGTGCACCCATGTTGTGCATTGCCCATGGAGGTCAGTAGAAGGCGTCAGGATCCCTGGAACTGGAGTTACAGATGGTTGTTAGCCACCATGTGGGTGCTAGGATGCGATCCCTGGTCCTCTGTAAATGCAGTCAGTGCTCTTAAGTGCTGAGCCATCTCTGCAGTCCCTGATCATTTCAACTTTTGAGGAAGAACAATTTGTATCTTTATTAATGACAGAAAAGGGTCTCTATGCGACTCTGAAGATTTTTTTCTAAATTATGTCATAATTATTTTAATTTCTGCAATTTCTTAATTATATTTTTGTTCTCCAGTATTGATATCTTCATTCCACGAAGTAAGAGGGGGATGAATTATAATTATTGAATAGTCAGGTCAATGTCTAAAGACACAAAATTTTACATCAACTGATATACAGTTATGATGAGAATAAAATTAAGCTCTTATAGATGTGTCTGTGTGCTCTATGATGGCTGGGAGGAAAGAGGGGAGAATAGAGGCTTGTGAGTAAGGCAAGAAGTGAGATCATATTCTACATTATTTAAATTTACCTTGCTCTTCTTTAACTTCTTAGCATGGAAGTTTATGATTTTAGATACTAATTGCCAATAAAAGTATTGTAAAATTTCTACAAACAACAGTTTAAGTGCTTTCTATAAATGTGTGTACCCATATATGCATGTTTGTACATGTATATATGTATATATACAAATATATTTCACTTTATTGTATTTCTCTTGAAATCTGCAACTTAACTCATTCATTATGAGCATATTTTAAACTGTGGGTAGACTCACAGCTCCAATGGAAGCAGACATAAGCAATCATTCAGCAATCCCAAGCAGTGATGAGCAGTGACAGCTTACATAGAATCTTCTTTTCTCTATTCCCTCCCTCCCTCCCTCTCTCTCTTTCTTCCTTCCCTCTTTCCATTTCCCTCCTTTTACTTCTTCTTTCCTTCTATCCTTTCTTTTCATTCTCCCTCCCTATTTCTTCTTCCTTCTCATTCTCTCTCACTCATTCTCTCTCTCTCTCTCTCTCTCTCTCTCTGATAAGGAAACTGAGTCATGGTGAAGCAGTTGGACCATGCCATCCCAGGAATTAGTGCTGTTGGTATGAACTCAAACTCATCAAATCTTGGGAACACATTGTTAATTTCAAAGTCAAATTAATTATGAATAGAAACTCATTTAGCTACTTATTTATATTATTCAATATAATTTAATTGTTCAGTTTGAAATATTGGATATCTTCATAAAAACCATGTACTTTACTAAAATGAAGAAATAAAAAAGTAGCTTCACTTACACAATTGTCTAATAGCTTTTATTCACATTTTGTTGTGTATTCTTTTTTTAAAATTTAAATGCAGTTTAAAAGAATCTAATGCGCCAAGGATCCAAGTGTAACCGATTATGACTAGTAATAATCAGATACATACAGATTAGAGATGTATACGCCAATATCTTAGTGTTAGTAGCAAAAACAATGAATCTTTCTGCAAGGAACAATATATTCTAAAATGAAAAGGAGATCTTTTTTAAAGGTTAAAAAATCATTCAATGTTATGTTTTA
>NW_008345224.1:2289873-2319734 GCF_000622305.1 Nannospalax galili
TGGCATCTGAACCTAGAAACTTGCACCCACTTGTGAAAGAGATGTACTCTTGCTCTGGAGTGTGTTACTCAGTGTGTTAAAGCTGTAGTGAAATCCTTCTTATAATCATGTAGTTATTAGCTATTAAAATTTTTTAATGATTAAAAAAATAATAATTCTTCAAAGCATAAAAATTTGCTACTTAATAATTAGTATATGTGAAAAACATTACCACTGAAATCTACCTTATTACTTTATATCCATGTTCAGAGGCCAAGGAGCTCAGAAAGTAACTGACTGTGACTAGTAATAATCAGATATATAGAGATTAGAAACGCATGTGCAAACGTCTTAATGTCAATTGCATTGAAAATGAATTTTTCTGTATGAAACTTTATTTTAATAATGAAATGGAGATCTTTTTTAAAGGTTAAAGACCGCATTTAACTTTATGTCTTGTAGGTTTTATACTGAGTACAATGTTGTATAACTGTAATAATTCAACGGTAAACCTTAAAATTTATAGCCGATTCTAAATAAATAATTAAAAAAGAATCAAATGCAATAATGTTTTTCATGCACTTTTGATTTACTCACCCTCTTAAACATTATCTTTTGGTTTCTTCTCAAATGTATGAGACAAAATATTTTTGCATAGTGTTAAATAATAAAAATTTTGTTAATTTTATCTGGGTGCATTGCTGTTGATATTAGTTCTTTTATACATAGGTTACTTATTTTAGAATTTACGCATATAGATAAAATGCATATACCATGTGGGTCATTATTTGTTCCCATCTGTGATTATTTCTTTTGATTAATTTCTTCTTATCAGATGGGGTGTCTGATAAGATTTAAAAGATAAATAATGTCTTCAAGACCCATACAGTCATTAAACTATAGGTATGTAAAGTAAGAGCTTTCTCTGAAGTCTCTTTTTATCTGACTTAGATCAAATGGGAGGCAATGGTGGTAAAAGGTGAGTTTCTCAAGTAATAGAAATTTTACTAAGATCTGACGTTTCTAAAACACTCAGTGTTTAAGAGAAATCAGTATAAATATTCACCTGTTATTCTAATTGTTCTGTATATTTTGTTTGTGATACATAAATCCTAGGTGTAGTCTGCACAGGAAGAGAGGAATGTGTCTGTTGTGGATGCTTAAGTTGTCTAGTTTATTGCGCTAGTTGGTAGCTTATTTTACATTGATAAAGCACAACAAATAATAACATAGCTAATTAATGTCAAATCTATTTCCAAATCTTCTCCACTCTGATGCTGTGTATATTTATTAGAGTTTGAACCATGTAAATAAATCATCATCTTTTAAAGCTAAATACTCTGAAGTGACAGATATAAGCAAGTAAGTCAAATATGTAGGTGGGAAACTATATATTTTTAAAGTGAATGATAGAACAAAAATATATGTAAATTCAATTTTCCAAAATACAATACCATGTATTTTAAATATGCTGAGGTATTTGGATCTTTTCAAAAGGGTAATTAGATAATTCTTTTATGTAATATCCTGACGGTTTTTGGTGGATGTTTTTGTTTGCTTGTTTGTTTTTGTTTTGAGACAGGGTCTCCCTATAGCCTCAGCTGACCTATAACTTGCTATGTACTATGTAGACTAAGCTGGCTTTCAGAGATTCACTTGCCTCACTCCTCTACCATGATTTTGCAACTGGAGAGATGGATCAATGGTTAAGAGGACTAGTTATTCTTACAGAGAACCACAGGTTGATTCCCAGAACCAAAATGTCAGCTAAAAACCATCAGTAGCTCCAGTTCCAGGGAATTCGATACCCTCTTCAGGTCTCTAAAGGCATTGTATGTGACACACATACATTTTTTTTAAGATTAAAAAATGTGTGTGTGTGTGTGTGTGTGTGTGTGTGTGTGTGTGTGTGTGTGCCTTGTGTTTTGAAGTGCCCTCAGAGGCCAGAAGAGGGCACATAATCCCCTGGAGCTGGAGATACAGGTGATTATGAGTTGCCTGACATGGGTGCTCAGAGCTGATTCTGAGTCTTCTAAAGTGGCAGGGAGTTCTCTTAAAGACTTCACTCTTAATCAGTGGAGCCATCTTGCCAAACCATATTTTCATTAATTGTTATTGCTAATGAACATGGGTATATAAAGTATGTAAGCACACATTATCCCATCATGAACATGTGAAGGTGAAGGACAAGTTTGTGGAGCTGATTCTCTCCTACCTTTTTGTACTTCTGGGGATTGAATTCAAATCATCATGCTTGTGCAGCAAGTGTATTCACTGAGTTATTTTTTTCAGATCTTCTGTGATAGCAACATTTTTTAAAATAAAGAGAATCTTGTTATATGATGCTATGAAGTTTCTTAGATGATATGATGGTTTGAATGGGAATGTCCCCCATTGGCTCCAAGTATTTGAACACTTGGTGTCCAGTTTATGGCACTGTTTGGAGAAGGTCATGAAACCTTTAGGAGGTATGACCATGCTGGGGGAAGCATGTCCCTGGGGGCCAGCTTTGAGAGTTCTTATGTCCTGCCAGATTTCCAGTTCCTCTCTGCTTCCTGTGTGTGCTTAAACATGTGACTGCTTGGCTTTCTGCTCTGGCCACCTCTGCTGCCATATCTGCCCTGCCATATGGACTCTAACCCTCTGGAATGGTAAGCTCAAATGAACCCTTCCTTCTATAAGTTATCTGGTCATAGTGTCTTTTCACAGAAACAAAAGAGTGACAGAGACAGTACTCTTGTCAATGGCAATGCTGCTCATTTTATGGCGCTATCCTCGAGAATCATAAGGGAAATGATCTGATTTTCATTATAGCTATTACCAGACAGATGGGTTTTAATAAATCATGACATTCGTAAAATGGGTAAACTCAGAAGTTAATGAACATATATCTAAAAGGCCTTTAAAGATTGCTTTCCTGGTGAAAAATGAAGACATGGAAAAGTTGATCAAGAAACCTCAAATTGATTAGTCTCTCCTTCTTCATTTTGGGGTCAAATACCAGAATTTAGTGGAAGGCATTAGTTGTATATCAAGAGGGATCTTCAGTGCTGTATCAGTTACTTTTCTCATTGCTGTGACAAAATATTGTTCAATAGCAGCTAAAGGAAGGAAAGGTTTATCTTGATTCACACTTTGATGGACGAGGAAAGCCATGGAGACAAGGGAGTGGTATACAGCTAGCTGATCATATCGAATTTGTAGTGGAAGTAGAAAGATGGGAAGTAGGTCCTGTGGGCTGCAGAGATGGCTCCATTTGTAAAATGCTTGTCACAAAGTGAGAGTACCAGAGTTCGATCCCCAGAACCCATGTATAAAGCCCAGCAGGGTACTACATGCCTGCAACCCCAGTGCTGCAGAGGCAGGAGAGCAGGATCTCTGGGTTTTTCTGGCTAGCAAGAATAGCTGAATCAGTGAGTTCTGGGTTCAATGAGAGATCCTATCTCAAAAAATGAGATGGAGAATAACTGAAGAAAAGAATAATGTCAACTTTTAAACTGCACATGCATACCCACACATGTGCACAAACATCTGCACACACGTGTTCATACATGTACACACATCAAAAAAAGGAAGTGGAGCTGGGATGTAAAATGTCCGGTCTTCTCTGAGTGATTCACTTCTTCTAGCAAGGCCCTACCACTTAAAGTTTCACAGCTTTCCCAAAGAGCACTGCTTCCTGGTTTTCAGTGTTCAAACAGAAGAGCCTCTGTGGCACATTTCACATTCGTGCTGCAACAGGCCCCTTTTGGTCTAACTCTACAGTTTTATAAATGAAAAGGCTGAGCCTTAGAGACTTCCTCAAGGAATCACAAGTTAGAAGATAACTGGAATGAGTTCCTAGCTTCCCCCATCCAGAGCTTTGTGACCAAGTGAGCTTTATTATAAGACTCAAATACAATTATGCAAACATGGCTTGATACTAAGACAGAAGGGCCATGTTGGGTTGATCTCTTTTGATGTTTTTGTGGCTAAGCTATATTAATGACCTCTTCTCTCTGAGCCCAGGCTATCCTTTATGAAGGAATGAGCTATGTTACTTATCCCTTTCTGTGTGTAATTCCCACTTTCTTTTTATCTGTCTGAAGCTGAGTTTTTTAGGGGCATTTAATTCTCAGCTGTCTGTGATTGAATCTGTGTCTTTCCCACTCCCTTTTTGTTCTTCCTGTCATCCCCTACACATTTTCTTTATCTTCACTGTCATTGGATATTTCATTCTCTAGAGTCTTTTCTCATTTGTAACCTATCACTTGATTTTATTAGTTTCTTTCAGTCCTCGGCTCATTTTGATAAATGTGTTCTCCTTGTACTCTTTTTCTTTCAGGAAAATAAAGAGGAAATGCACGATATGGGGGAAAAACATTCATATTAGAAGGAGTGAAACACAAATTCTCGGTTTGGCTGTAACTGTGTAGGACTTTATAGTTTTTCATCATCTCTACTTCTGTAAATCTTGTTTTTGTAGATAAATTTAAATATCCTAGATTACTCATGAATCTTTAGATATTCTCCAGTTAATTAATGGGCTCTTTAATATTCTTTTCACCCACTTAAAATACTGCCCATATAAGAGGTCAGTATAAATCAAGAAATAAAAGGAAGAAGAGCTTGTACTAATTAATTCATCCCCCTTTGTATTGCAATATATTATTAAACTTGTAACTATGATGTAAGCCTTACTCAAATAACAAGTTAATTGGTGCATCTACAATATAGCTATCTTTGACACAAATCATACTGGTAGACTAAGTTTCTTGATATTTTGTTGTTGAATGTGTAAGTAATTTCAGAGCCACAGGACTAAAGTGATTCTGTGATATGGTGGAATCTTACTTTCTGATCTGAGCAGCCTGGTTTGGAGAGCAGCTTCAAAGTGACTTCAGAAGTCCATAAAACAGATGTACACAGAACAGAACAAAGGTTTACAGTCAGTGTATTTATAATGAATTGTTGGTGCTGGAGAGATAGCTTTGTGGTTAAGACTATGCACTGCTTTTGCAGAGGACCAGAGTGAGTTCAGTTTCTAGCACCCAGTCCAGGCAGCTCACAACTGCCTGTAACTACAGTTCTAGGTCATTCAGTACCCCCTTCTGGCCTCATTGGTCACATGCACTCACATGTACACACACACACACACACACACACACACAGTTTTTTAGAAATTAAAACAAAAAACTATAATTAATTATTGTAAATGTTTTGTGATCCCTAAAATTGCATGTGTTTTATGGTGTTTTTCTTCCAGTCATAAAGAGATGGCATATTTGTTTTGCCCTGTAGCCATGAAACAAGGTAGAACAATACAATACAGTGGTGGCTATTTCTATGGTAATGGTAACGAAGGTATTGATCCTCAAGAGCGTCAGGAGACCCTTATCTGGTATTCCAGTTATTATACCCTCTCCTAACTGCAAGTTGGGTTTGGCAGTCACATACAAAGATTAGGGTACAATCAGACAGGAAACAGGACATAAGCTTTTAGTTCATGCCTGTTTGTGAAGCAGGATGCTTGAACCTTTACCAGCACCTATCTTGTAATTTATTGGCCACAATGTCTTCTTTCTTAGAACTAGAAACATAGTAAACTTTTAGCTTTTAGCCCAGGAGTAAACCTTTAGCCTGGCCTATTCTTTTAGTTAGTGACAGCTGAGTTATCTGTTCTGGACAAGGAGGTGGACTAAGGGCTGTTGACCAGGATGCTTTCCCTCAGAGCAAGAAGTCTAAACTTTGAACCCAGCTACTTTTCTCCTGCTAATCTTGCAATGTTCTGCAAGATAGGGATATCAGAGCTGCTGTTTTCAGCACCCTCCCTTTAGCAGAGAATGTAGCCTGGACTTGGAAGTTTTAGGCTCATCTTGCCCTAGGGTATGCCATCCTGTTTTCCTACACTCACTCCCTACCTTTCTCCAAGCCTGAATCAGAGTTTCCCAAGTTCCCTGAGAGAAACACAGTACAGAAGGAAAGAAAGGAGAATCTTGTGCCCAGAGAGAGAGAGAAGACAGAGTTTAACAGCATTGTTTACCTCCCACCACCTGGTCATCAGCCTGTGTGAGAAGAACAAAAAGACTTTTTTGTCTTCACCCAGGGAAGCAGAACACAGCTTAAGATGCTAATAAACTTAAATCAAGGTAGCTAAAGGAGCTTACCTGTTTTGTCACTTCAGCAGTATCTCCATGTTCTCCAAAAAATATGATACTGGAGATGTGGAGTCCCTTCATGATTGACAGAGGATCTAGGGACACCCTCTTGTAAATCTCAGCAGTAAGGAGAGAAGGGAAAAAAAAGCCTCTCAGTTGGTGAGAAGTGGGGCTTTGGAGAAAGAATAAAGAAGCTCCACATGATGGGAAGTCCAAAGTACTTGGAAAGTAAAGAGGAAAAAAAATACCTATGCATTTAATGTTACTTTTGTGTGTGTGATATTGTTTTTACCATTTTAAGACCAATTTTATACTGTAGGATACAGTACTCACCTTATAGTATATGAATATTTATTAAAAATTGTGCTGAAAGAGGAATCAAAACTGAAATGGAAGACCTCAAGCTGTCTTAAGAAAAGAATACAACAGCTGTCTAGTGGAACATCTTTTTTGCCATTACCTTGTTTGATTGGGTACCTTCAATAAATTCTGTTGTTGAAGATTATCTTAACCCCAGCCCTCAATATCTGCTTCTGCAAACATGCTCAATCACTTAACTGCAGAAGGAATTTCCCCTCAGGGGTCTTAGGACACTTAAGCATCTGTGCTGGTAATCATGCAGACTGGAATTTAAATACACCAATATTGTAACAGCTAAGAAATGATGCTGAGAAATCTATAAAAAGCTGTAAGGAATTGTGGGTTGGGCACCTAGAACTTCACAGTATTTCCTCTGGGTAGTGTCTGGGAGAGGTAATGTTCTGGGTCTGTTGGTATAAATAAATTTTCTCCTATTTCTCCACATGAGTCTCTTGGGTGCCTTCTCTGTGCATGGTGGGTCCCATGCTTCAGTTTCCTGTAACATAAGCATGCCCAGAAGAAAGACAGAAAGAAGGAAAAGAGAGGTGATGCTTTTCTAAGAAATTCTGAAAAGCAGGTACATTTATGAAGCTGCATGTTTGTGGTTCAATAAGCTAGTACATCAGGAGCAGGAATTCAAAGCAGGAAACCGTATGTTAGTTATCTCATGAAAGCACTACTTATCCTGCCTCTGTCTTTAGCATGGTTTAAGGTGAGACTGCCTTCCTAGGGATGGTCTGTTGGCCAAGCAGTTTACCAGGCTCAAGTGTAAGGTTATGTCTCCACTTGGGCCAGACATTCTATTTCTCTTGACCAGGAGCTTTCTCTTAAGGGGCCTTCATTGCTACTGAAACATACATTATGCTTCAGGTGATTTCTCTCCAAGCTCTTGCCCTACTCTCTGCTTCCTTACTCTTATATCCAGCTCTTTCCTGACCTCGGCTGTCTAGGAATTTTTACATTGAGTCTACTTCTTGACACTACAGACTTTACTTCCTAATTAATATTTTGTCTCTGTTGTTTAAGCCTCTTGATACAGAAAAATCTTTGAATTTTCTCCTTTTCTCAAACTCTATGTCCGACTAATTCTGTGGGTTATGCCTTCAAATTCTGCTTTGGGCCAAAGTGTTTCCAAGCTCTTGGCCACTTATTCCAAACTGAAAATAAGAGCTCAAACAGATTTTCAAAAGAAGCAAAGTAACTTTATTGGGAAAGAAGTGATAGTTCAGAAAGTGTTATGGAAATTAAACAACTAGAAGACAAGCACTTGCTCAGAGAGTTCGAGAATACACTGCTTTATTCAAACCAACTGACAAGACAAGCCAGGGCTCTGAAATGCCAGGCCCCCAGATTCAAGCCAGAGGTTTTATAGGGTTTTTCACATCATTTCTCAATGGTTACATCATTGGTGTGTTTAACTCATGATTTCTCATAATTTACAGCATAACTGCCTAAGTGGTCAAACTTGAAAACAAAAGCAGATATGGTGGGCAGAGTGAAACATTCTAATCAGGGGAATCTGGAACTGATGCTTTATGAAACAGGATAATTGTAAACAGATGTTCCATTATATAGATGTTCTAGCATCTTGTGTTCTCCATATTGCAACAGTTTAACAAGTGTTTACTAAGAGAAACATTACAAAGTAACAACTAAAATATAAAATCAACCCAAATCAATATCAGATGCATATAGAGTAACATTAAAGGCATATACATATATCTTTTCTTTTTCAAGATTAGAATGGGATACGGTGTCAAGTTTGACAGCAGGCTAATAGAGTGAGGGTATTCAAGGGCTCTGATTATTGTTTGAGACTTCTTTTCATGAGGTTCAAGTGAAGGAAGAGCTATTACTAAAGGCTATAGTTTGGATGGTTCTGTACTTTGATTAATATACTAGGTCACACATTCATTTTCCTTATAGTACATGTCCTTTCCCATAATGCATCTGATTTTAATCATATTTCTGCCCAATAATGAATAGGCATTAGATAATAAATAGGGCATGCCCCTAATAGTTTGCTAGAGAGCACAGTTTTTTCTTATTTCATATGCATCCAAAGTCAGTTAGGCAGAAGATTGGGTCTTCTAGTGCTACTGCTGGGTACTTTGGGCATGTACTTGACTAGAACTGGCTAAATCAGATTACTCTCACTCGTTGGGAAACATATTATTGTTCAGAGATGGGAGTATGTGTAGCTCAATGTAGGTGGGGGATGGGGGTTCAGAGTTTGCTAGGTGCATTGTTTGGAGAAAAGTGGGTGCATAGTAAGTAAAGATGAAGGAACTAGTCTACCAAGTGCATGATTACAAGAGGGGGCATGCATAACCCAAAACAAATACAGTCCCAGGTGACAACACTTTTCCCTATACTTGCCTGACTTAATTTCTCATCTGGCACACTGCAACAGCCTAATTCATTTCTTTGTTTTTACATACACTTCCTAGTCTAGTCTCACTACAGAGGCCAGATTCAAACTTTTGAGATGAAAGATCACAACATGGCTTCTCTCCAGACCTGACAGTGATGTCTGGCAATACTGAGATCAATAGTCTTTGAAATGGCCATGTGACCTGTCTACTCTTAGTTTCCTAGCCTCATCTCCAGCTACTTGGTTCCCTCAGATGCTGTGTCTTGAACATGTCACACATGGCATTGCCTTCTAGTTAGTGCCTCCATGTTAATTTTTCTGCCTGGATGATCTCATTCAAAATGTTTCTATGACTAGTGATGTTAGAATACTGGCCTGCTCCTCTATGACAGTGCTCACTTAAAAGGAGAGAGTTATGAAGCTGTCTGTGCTGTGAACTCTTAATTTATGATACCTACTCATCCACGCTCTTTGTCACATGCAGTATATTGAAGTAATTAGTTTGTGCAAAGCTTCACATTAGCCCCCTATACTCATAAAAATTTTGTATCTCTCTCTTGTCTGGGGCTTGCTGTGGCTTTGCTCTAGCAAAGGCTCTCTCTGAAAAGCATCCTCTAACCTTCCCATACTGCCATCCTTCTCATGCTGGCCAACTCTCTCCAAATCCCTCTTATTCTCACTCTTAATGGGAAGCTCCTCTCCAGATTTTACAGGGAAGCTCTGCTTCCCATTGAGAACACCATCATGTTTGGTCTATCTCATATATTGTACCATTTTGTGTCTAATGCTCTCTCCCTCCAACCTCAAGGCCCAAACATGGCCCCAAGACCCTTTTTTTAAATAAAATGTATTTTATGCATAGATTGTGTGTTAAGTTCCTTTTTGGACAGACTGCTGCTGCTGTTATTGTTACCATATTATTACAATATTTAACTGATGGAAAGAGTTTCTCCTGCCAGTCCCACTGTGTACATTTTGGTGTTGATCAGTCCTCATCTTTGGCACAACAAATTTTTCATGCAGGTAACCACTTCCTTAAAATAGCATCACCTTTTGGCTGCATGACCTGTTCCTTTTGACTTCTTAATTTTCCCTGAAGGCATCTAATGGAATATGTTCATTGTTTATTCATTTAACACCTGTGTACTATATATTTCTTAAAATGCAGATTGCACAAGAGCAAGGACTTTTGATTAGCACACAGAAGAGGCTTGATAAAAGATTGCATTTATTTATTTTCACTTTTCATTACCTACGGTTTTGAGGTCATATGAAAAAATTTCAGTGCTTTCTGTTACTGTGATAAGTGCCATAACCAAAAAAAAACTTGGGGAGGAAAGGCGTTATTTGACTTATAGTTTCATGTCACAATCAATCTAGGGAAGTCAGGGCAGGAACTCAAGCAGGAACCTGAAGGCAAGAACTGATGCAGAATCCATGAAGGAATGCTGCTTACTGTTTTTTTTCCCCTCTGGCTTGCTCAGTTACTGTCCTGCACAGCCTTACAGTGGGAAGAGCCCTTCTCTATCAAGTACCAATTAAAAAAATGTGGCTAGAAATATGGCTCAGCTGTTAAGAGCACTGGTTACACTTGCAGAGGACCTGGGTTCTTTCCCAAGCATCCACTTGCATGATAGCTAACAATCATCTGTAACTCTAGTTTCAGGGATTCAAAGCCCTCTTCTGGCCTCCATGGGCATTGTGTCCACATCAGCACTCCTTGGGCCTTGGCTCCTTTCTTCTGAGGCTGCCACAGAGTGCCTGACAAGCTGGGTGAGTTAGCCAGATGCTGCCATGCCAGATGACCATTCCCCTGCTTTGGGACCAGCCCTAGTCACATGTCTCCAGGATTCATACCTTCTTGGCTTAGCTAGTTAGAAGCTTCCCAGTGATCCCTAACATCCTGACTTGGGCCTAAGTTCCTTCACTCTGCTGAAGAGCTCCTGACTAGCCTGCCTAAAACCATTTGGTCCCTCCAATAAAAAAACCAAAAGAGGGAATGAGAGGCACAGGCCAACTAAGTCTTCATACCGAATCAGAAAGCAATCAAGTTATATCAACAATATAAATGAAAGCAGACTTCAAGACAATAAAGGTAGGCTTGAATTTCATATCAGACAAAAAATCAACCAAAGAAATCCATATGCCCAGGTTACAACAAAAAACCACAAATAATATTAAAAACCAAGATAAAGTGTGTCCACCATTATAGAAGTGTTCCATAATGAGAACTACCTAGAGGAACCTCAGGACACAGAATTTAATAGAACAATCACAAACATGATTAAATAATTCAACGAATTTAAAGAATGCATAAACAAAACCTCAAAGAACTTAAAAAGGATAGGGATAAACTCTTGGCTGAAACTCAAGAAAATACAAATGTATGGATTAATAAAGTGACAAAGATAATTCTGGATTTGAGAAGTGAACTCACAGAAGAGATAGAGGTATTGAAGAACAATCAGGCCAAAATGAAGATGTAATTGAAAAATTCAATAATACAACTTGAAATGACAGGAAAAGCCTCACCAGAAGAATGAATGAAATAGAAAACAGAATATCAAGACTAGAAAATAAAGTTGAAGAATTGGATGACTCAAGAAAAGAATATGTAAACAAACAAAAAAACAAACCAGGAATGGAATATGCAGGAAATGTGGAATCCCATGAAAAGACCAAATTTATACATTATAGGCATAGAGGAGGTAGAAGAATCTCAGGTCAATTATGTTGACCAGATTTCAGCAGGATTACAGAAGAAAATTTTCTAAATTAAGTAAAGACATACCTCTAGAGATACAAAAGGCACACAGAACACCAAATAGATAGGACCAGAAAAGCAATTCCCTAGAGCATATCATAGTAAAAACAACAAATGTGAAGAATAAAGAGAGAACACTGGAAGGTGGGAGAAAAATAAGTTATATAGAAAGGAAAATCCATCAGAATTACACCCAACTTTTCAATGCAAACTATAAAAGCCAGAAGAGCCCAGAACAAAGTATTCCACATTCTAAATGATCATAGATGCCAACCCAGAATACTTTACCCAGAAAAACTGGCTATTATAGTCAAAGAGGAAACAAAAATCTTCCATGATACAAATAGGCTGAAAGAATTCACATCGACAAAACCAGCCCTGCAGAGGATACTAGAAGCAGTACAAAGGACTTAAGAAAGGAATAGCCAGACTTAAGAGGCTCTAGAAAGAAAATAAAGGAAGGTATAATTACAGAAACATAAAAGAGGACTCAGAACACAAACGGAAAATGACCAATACACATCTTTAATAATAACTTTAAATAGCAATGACCTCAAATCCCCGATCAAAAGACACAGATTAGTTGAATGGGTTAAGAAGCAAAATTCATCTTTTGGTTGTTACAAAAAAAAAAAATCACCTCCTTTACAGATAGGTGCTACTTTAGGATAAAAAGATGGAAAAATATTCTAAGAAAAGGGCAATAAGATAAAAGCAGGCATTGTGATTCTAATATCTGACATAACATACTTCAAATTAAAATTAGTCAGAGGAGATAAAGAAGGTCACTTCATTCTGATTAATTGAACAATTGACAAAGAAACCATTACAAACATGAACAGATAAGCACGCAATGCTGGTGCACCCAATTTCATAAAAGGAGTCCCATAGTAACAGTATCTCAAGACACAGATTAATCCAAATTCAGTAATACTATGTGACTTCAACACCCTACTCTCTCCAACAGACAGATCAACTGGACAAAGAATAAACAGAGAAACATCTGAACTAAATGATGCCATAGATCAAATGGACCTACTAGACATCTACAGAATATTACATCCAAGCACCAGAGAATACACATTCTACTTAGAAGCCCATAGGAATTTCTCTAAAATAGACACATATTGGGGTACAAAATAAACCTCAACAAATACAAAGGATCAACAAATCTAAGAGCTCATTGTTTGAAAAGAGAAATAAGATAGTCAGACCCTTAGCACATTTAACCAAAAGAAAGAAAGAGTAAATCCAAACTGAAAAAAAATCTAGGATGAAAGGGGAAAAGATTAGGATAGGCAGCAAAAAGATCCATAAGTTTGTAAGGGAATACTGTAAAAACCTGTATTCTATTAAATTTGAAAGTCTAAATAAATGAATGAATTTCTAAATTCATTGAAACCACCGAAGTTAAACCAAGAAGAAACCAACACCTTACTCAGACCCATAACAAACTGAAATTGAAGCTGTAATACAAAGTCTCCTAACTAAAAATGCCCAGGCCTAGATGGATTCACAACAAAATTTTGTCAGACCCTCAAAGATCTACAACCAATATTACTTAAATTATTCAAAAACATAGAGTGAGAAATTTCAAACTCCTTCTATGAAGCCATTATTACTTTAGTAATGAAAACCAGGAAAACACGCACAGAAAAAGAAAACTTTAGGCCACATCCCTAATAAACATAGATGCAAATATTCCCAACAAAATACTTGAGAACTGCATAAAGACACACAACAAAAAAGATAATCCAACATGGTCAAGTTTGTTCTATTACAGAGATGCAGGGATGATTCAATATATATAAGTCAATAGAAGTAATAAGTAATATAAATGGATTTAAAGACAAAAATGACATGATCATCTCATTAGACGTCAAAAGGGCCTTTGACAAAAATCTAGCACACATTCATGATAAAAGTCCTAGAGGGAATTGGATGATATGGAACATACCTTAACATAATTAAGGCTCTGGACAACAAATATTGAGCCAACATCATGCTAAATGGAGAAAAACTTGAAGCATTCCCATCAAAATCAGGAACCAGACATGGCTGCCCACTACCACATTCCTTTTCAATATAGTGTCTGAAAGTGTAAGTAGAGCAATAAGAGGAGAGGGAAAATGAAGGGGTACTAATTGGAAAAGAAGAGTTCAAATTATTCCTACATGCAAGTGATACCATATTATACATAAAGAATCCTCAAAATTCTACCACAAATCTCTTAGAAATGATCAACACTATCATAAAAGTAGCAAGCAGGATATAAAATTAACAGAAATCTGTAGCGCGTGTGTGTGTGTGTGTGTGTGTGTGTGTGTGTGTGTGTGTGAAAAAAAATAAAATAGGAACTCAGAGGAAGAGTTTAGGGAATCACTCTCACTCACCATAGCCTCAGAAAATATCTAGAGATAAACCTAACCTAACCAAAGACATTAAAGACCACTTCAGTGAAAACTAAATCTTTGAAGAGATTGAGGAAGACACAAGGAGATGGAAGGACCACTGGTACTCATGGATTCATAGGATAATACTGTGAAAATGATAATTGAGGGGCTGGGATGGATCAGAGGTTAAGAGCACTGGCTGCTCTTGCAGAGGACCTGGTTCGTTCCCAGCACCCACATGGCAGCTAGCAACCATCCAAAGGGATCTGATGCCCTCTTCTGACTCTGCAGGCATTGCATGACATGGGTGCACTTACACACATGCAGGCAATACACTCATACACATAAAATAAAAAAAATAATAAAAGAAAGAAAATAATCATTCTATCAAAAGCAATTACAAATTAAATGAAATCCCAATTAAAATCCCCATGACCCTCTTCACAGAAATAGAAAAATCCATCCTGAAATTCATATGGAATTCCAAAAGACCCTGGATAGCCAAAGCAGTCATGAGCACAAAGAGCTGTGCTGGGGAAATTACCATACCAGATCTCAAACTATATTACAGAAATACAGTCATAAAACAGCATGATTTTGGCACAAAACAGATCTGTAGTTCAATGGAACAAAACAGAAGATCCAAACATGAGTGCATTCACCAACAGCCACCTGATAGTTGACAAAGGTGCCAAGAACACACAAAGGAGGAAAGCATCTCCAACAAATGGTGCCGGCAAAACTGTATCTCCACCTGTAGAAGAATAAAAGTAGACCCTTATTTTTCACGTTGCACAAAAATCATCTCCAAATGGATCAAAGACCACAATATGAAACCTGAACCTCTTAGAAAAAACATAGATAGTACCCTAGAAGATATAGGTGTAGGAAAGGACTTCCTAAATCAGACATCAGTCACTCGGGAATTAACATAAAAATTTACAAGTGGGACCTCATTAAACTAAAAAGTTTCTGTACAACAAAGGAGACAACCAATCTAGTGAAGAGTAAGTCTATAGAGTGTGAGAAAATCTTCAACGGCATACGTCTGATGGAGGATTAATATCCAGAATGTACAAAGAACACAAAAAACAAGGAAGAAAACAAATGATCCCAATTAAATAAGGGGCTATTGATCTAAACGGAGCTGTCAAAAGAAGAAATGAAAAATGGCTAGAGAAACACTTTAAAAAGTGTCCAAAATCTTTAGTAGTTAGGCATATGCAAATAAAAACTAAGACTTTATCTAACCCCAGGCAGAATGGCTATGACCAAGAGAATAAATGATACCAAATGCTGCTGTGGATGTGGGGAAAGTGAAACCTTTATTTTCTGTGGATGGAACTGCAATCTGGTGCAACCACTACGAAAATCAATATGGAAAACTCTTAAAAACTTAAGAAATAGCTCTACTGAATGATCTGATTATACCACTTCTTGTCATGTATCCAAAGGACTCATCCTACTGGAGAGTGGCCTGCACAGTCATGTTGTTCCTGCTCTTTCACAGTAGACAAGAAATTGGAACAATCCCAATGTCCATCAACTGATAATAACAATGTGCCACATTTACACAATGGAGTTCTACTCAGCATTAAAGAAAAATGAAATCATAAAATTTGTAGGTAAATGGATGAAACTAGATGTTACACTAAGTGAAGTATCACAGACTCAGAAAAACAAGGGATGTATGTTCTCTCAAATTTGTGGATCTTAGCTCCAAATACTTACATGTGAGTATCTATCCTGATGTAACTGCAAGAGTGTGGAAAATGGAAGGAACCATGGGGTAAAGGGGAAGAAAGAGCCCTTGAGAAGGAGATTGTAGGAGGAAGTGTTATCAATAGGGAAATGGGGAAAATGGAGGTGCCTATACTGGGGAGGGAGTAGGAAGAGTTATACAGGGGGTATGAAAGGAGAAATAAATTCCCTTTGATTGTGTGAAAAACCAGAGGGAAAATGTACTAGTTTAATGTCCTATTGAAAAACACATAAAATCAATGTACAATGTATGTGTATATCTGAAGGCTATATAACAAAAATAAAACAAAACATAAAACACACTGCCAGGCAGGAGAAACTGCCTCTTGACTTGTTGGTCCCAGTAGTCCAATAGACTCCCAAATTAATGCGGGAAATTTCCACAGGCCTTGATTACCTTCCTGAACTTGAAGTTAAGATCTTATTGCTGAAGATATGCTATACTTAGGACACAAGACTTGGAGTGGTCATGCTGGAACTGACCTGGAAGCTTCCTCCTTGAGGACTAGCTCTCATGGTATCAAGCTGCCAAAGGAGAAAACCAATCAATGGTCCTACCCAGTTGTAAACAATAATGACTAGGCCAGCAAACTATTGCTATTGGTGCAGTTATGGTACTTTTACCTTGGGAGTAATCAATAGATGTCTAATTGAAATTAATGGAAATTAATGCCTGCTCAGTGGGAGGAAACTTCTGTGTGGTACTGTAACATAGCCAAATACTCATGGTGGGGAGGTCATGGATCCTAGGGGAAATTCTCCTTTTACTACATCCTTAGACTGACATAATTTCTTAACTGTGTTCTAAATACACATCCTCAAATTACAGACAAGTGTACCTCTCACCACTCATCAAAGAAGCTTATTTTTGCAACAGAGACTAATACAGAGCTCCTCAACTGTTCCTGTGAGACACTTAACCCTAAGTGACACATCTTCAGTGCAACCTCTATACAAAGGATAAATGCATTTATCAACTTTCACCAGAGAAATTTCCTTAGGGGGTAGGTGATGATTAACACAGAAACCCACCACTGGACCGGGTGCAGAGAAAAAGAGGCTACACTGTGTTTATTTCTGAATAGGACACGTATTTCAAATGTCTGCCTCCCAAGGTTTAGGGATTATTACAGAAAAGACAACAGAAAGACAGTAAGAGCCAGGGGTGGTGGATGACAACAAGGAAACAGCATTTTCCAGACACCTATGAACTCACAGCAGTTGGTGGCAGTTTGCACGAGTCCCATGCAAACTCAATACAAATGAAATCCCAGCACAGACACTGGGAAGTGGGTAAGAAACCCCAACACAACCTAAGGTACTTTTGTCAACCGATGGCTACTGGGAGGGAGAGAGACAGTCTCTTACATGGATGGGACTCTTGTTAGTTTAACCAGGCTCCAGCAGATGGAACCACACTGAAGGACATTTGGAGACACAAATCAGATCCTATAGGCCATATTTGTATATATAATAGAATACAATAAGTTGTCCAGGTGAGGACAGTAAGGTGAAATGAAGATAAGGGAGAGGATCTAAATAACATCAAAATATATTGTGTGAAAAATCACAAAAATTCAATTAAAATTCTTTTGAAAAGACAAACAAAAATAAAACCCAAAATACATAAGGTACTCCAATAATCCAATTACAGAAAAACAAATATCCAGACTAAAAAAGGAGGCAAAAGGTCTGAATAAATATTTTTCCAAAGGACATGATCCTCTAACACATAAAAAATCAACATTACCTGTAACCAGATGGTGATCAGATAAATCTAAATCACAGCGACAATAAGGTACCATTTCATTCAAGTGAGGATGGCGTCTATCTAAAGACAAGGAATAAGGAGTGTCAGGAATGCAGGGAAAATGGAGAAACCATTTACATTGTTGGTGGGAGTGCAAATTGGTACATTTGTTACGGAAAACAATATGGCTATTCCTCAAAACATTAAAAATGAGAGTACTATATGTTGGCACAATCTCACGATTAGGTATATATTTTAGTTTATCTTCAGTTGCTGTGACAAAACACTCTGACCAATATCAGCTCTTAGAGGAAAGGGTTTATTGGGCTTACATCTCCCAGGTCAGAGTTCATCACTGGGGTGAGCTGTGCCATTTAATTTTCTCCTTCCTGCTCTCTGTTTAACCCACCCTCACTCTCTCAGGGTCTCATGCTTCTGACCCAGGTAAGCGAATAGAGAGTCAATGGTCTAAGTGTACCACTTTTCATTTATAAGATGAACAATTCTACAGAGCAACTATCCAATATAGGTGGTAGTAGATGTGTTCATTTGATCATAGTGATCATTATACAATGTATATGTATATCAAATAATCACAGGGTATACCAGGAATTTATTTTTGTATGACATTATTCCTGGGGAGATGAGAACAATTGTCTAATTCAGATAGAGAACTGGTAAGGTTAAGTAAGGATAAGTCACCCCAATTCGACTTGGTGAACCAATGGGATCTATTGGAAATATTTAGAGGAGCAGAAATGATTTAAAGACAATTGTATCACCAAAAGCCCACCAGCATGGGTGACGGCTCATAAAAGCTTACTTCATAAGTTGCAGGCAGCTCAACAGATTAGAGGGCATCTCCTTCAGGCAGCTTGGCTGGTCCCTGGTGTTTCTAGGTGTCTCTGCTTATCCGAGCCTCTTCTAGGCAGCTCAAGTTGTTGGAGAGCATTTCCCAGAAGTCCTTACTGCTTATATATGCGTGGGGAAGGACAGACCTACTGTATCTGTTCAGTTTCAGGAACTTTCTGAAGCCTTTGAGTTATTTGCTTCCTGAGCTTAACAAGCTCGCCTGCAGGATAGGATGTTTCACTCCATCTTAGAACATTTCGGTTTTACTGAGCTTCCTTGAAGGATGGAATGTTCTACCCGGAGGGAAAATGCTGCACAACACATATTAAATATCTTTCAATTAAATAGTTTAAAACTAACCATTATGCTGAAAATGTAAATGGAAAGAAGTGAATTTCTTGAAAGCTGTCCCTAGTAAAGAATATGTGAGATCAAGTTGTTATATCATCAAGGGGAAACATTTTGTGTGAGACTGTGCATGTGTGTGTGAGTGTGTGGTATGAGTATGTGTGTGGTGAATGTACATGTGAGTGTGTGGGTGGGAGCACCTGTGCACACAGAGGCCAGGCAAAGATGTCAGGTGTCCTGCTCCATACTGTCTGCCTTGTTCCCTTGCCCACCTATTCCCTTGATACAAGTTCTCTCACTCAACCTGAAGCTAGGCTGGCAGCCAGCAAACCCCAGTGATCCTCCAGTCTCCAATTCTCACAGGCATTGATACAGACATGCCAAGCTTTTTACAAGGGTGCTAGGGATTTGAAC
Organism: Nannospalax galili; assembly: GCF_000622305.1. Classification (NCBI taxonomy): domain Eukaryota; kingdom Metazoa; phylum Chordata; class Mammalia; order Rodentia; family Spalacidae; genus Nannospalax; species Nannospalax galili. Next base: position 2,309,006 of record NW_008345224.1, read on the forward strand.
TCTGACCCTCATGCTTTCCTACTGAGTGTTCTTACATCTTCTCCCTTAAGACATTTTGTTTTTTGGGGGGCGTATAACAACATCAACTTCATTAACAAACCTTGTGATTTATAATACAATATACTTACTCAAGTGTCTGTTTATTGATAGTAAACTCTCACACAGAACCATGATCTTGCCTCTGTTCTTGATACCCCTGAAATTTGCATCTTAACTTTCAGAAAATCAGACTCAGTGTGAGATCCTCTCAGGGAGAGTAAAGCATGCTGGGAGACCATCTTTCTGTATCCCAGAAGAGTTCGCTAGAGAAACTCCTGCTAATCCTATCCTAAGAGGCAGTGCTTTGTTAACACAAACTTGTCAGATGTTTTATCTCTTTGAGGAATCATTTTATTTTACTAGGCCATTGATTAAAGTCAACGAAGATACAGCCTCTGCCCTTGTTATCTTTTAGTGTTGAAATCAAATCAGAGAATCAATAAAACCAAAAGAAAATAAATCTTTAAAATCCATTTGAAGTTGACATCTTCAAGGAGAAACCAGCAGGGGATATTTATTACTGTTGCCAGATGAATAACTGCTTCTTCTATTTCACATCTTTCTTTGTAAAGGAAATGAGCAAACATGGTCCTCATTCACATAACCCTGTAGGTGTGGAGTTAAACACCCCTCTGTAAAATGAACAGACTCTCAACGCTGGTAAGACAGCTCAGTTGGTAATACCAGTGTGCAAGCATGAGGACTTGAGTTTCATCTCCCAGGATCCATTTAAAAATGGCTGGTGGGGTGGCAGGTGCTTGCAGTCCCAGCACTGAGGGTACGGAGACAGAGGATAGAGAAAGTGTCCTTGGTAACTTGGAGAGAGTCCAACATATTGGGAGGAGTGACTGGACCAGTGAAATGGCTCAGTGGGTAATGGTACTTGTCTCTAAGCCTGAAGACCTGAGTCCAGTTCCCAGAACCAACATGATGGAAGAGAACCTAATCTCAAAAGTTGTCCTATGACTTCCACTTGCGCACAGTGGCACACATGTGCCCACTTAACAATGCAGTTCAACTCGGCTGACTGGCCCAGGAATTTGCCTACCTCTGAGTCTCCAGCCCCATATCCCTATGCTTGCATTTTTAATGTGGGCACTGTGGATCAGAACCCTGCTCCTCATGTTTGCACAGAAAGCACTTTACCCGCTGAACCATCTATGTAGCCGCTAGCGTTTGCATTTCTTATAATCCCTGGAAGCATACTGCTGCTGCTGTTGCAGGGAACATATCTTCAGGACCCCCTAAGGGATGCTCCAGAAGGTCTTGTAGAGGCAGTGATGTCACAGAAATTCTAAAAGGATGAATGGAGAGCCAGGCAGGCAAAGTGCCAAGGAAGGAACTGCTAAGGAATGAGACTGTGGGTACAAGGGTGCAGACACACACTTAGCCCACCAGCTTTTCTACGGAGTACAGACAGCAGGAGGTGAGGCAAGGGACTGTGGACATAGAGACAAAATGAAACAGATCAAGAAAGCTGCTGGCTTTTTTTCTGTCCTGGCATTTGGTGCTGGGTTGATGGCCATAGCATTTCCAATCCAAACAACCTGAAAAGAATCATGCACATGCCAAGAATTCTCTATAATTCCTTTCCACCTGGGCCATTCAAAGGCTGGCCTTATTTAATGTATCTCTGAAAGGTGAGAGTTTGTAAGAATGTTTTAAACAAGTCGAAAAAACTGGTATGTACAAAAATTATAGGTCTTGTGAAAATGATGTAGAAGGCTAACAATATCCTATACAGTACCTGTCAAACACAGAGGCGTGAAAATGAGTTTTAGGCTGGAATTCAAGAAGCTGGCTTTATTGAATGTTAATGTGAACTGCTGCTGTGGTGGTTTGAATGACAGTGTCCCCCACAGGCTTCAAATATTTGAACACTTGGTTCCCAGTTGTTGGTACTGTTTGGGGAGGGTCATGGAATCTTTAGGAGGTGTGGCCATGCTGGAGGAAGCATGTCACTGGGGGAGGGCTTTGAGAGTAGATAGTCAAGTCCCATTTCCAGTCTGTCTCTCTGCTTCCTGTAGCTGCTTGAAGATGTGAACTTTCAGCTTTCTGTGCTGGATGCCTCCTTCCATGCTTCCCCACCATGATGGACTCTTAATCCCTTTGGACCTATGAGCCAAATGAACTCTTCCTTCTATAAATTGTCTTTGTCGTGGTGTTTTATTATAGTAACAGAAAAGCAGCTAATACAGCTACTATTATTTGCCATTATTTACAAATATATAGGTGCTAATATAAACTGCAGTCTACTCCAGAAATTAATTTCAATTAATTTTCTATCTTAAAACTGTAAACAGGGAATAGGTATAATTTTGTGACTATTAATATGAACCAATAAATTCATTATCTAGCTTTGGAATATTTTTAGACTCTCTGAGGCATCTGATCTATTTCCCCCTAAACACAACTTCCTGCTAGATCCATTTTACAGTGGCTAGCCTACCTTTTGTTGTAATCAGTCTCTTTACTTTCATAATAGTTTTGATACACACACACACACACACACACACACACACACTAGATATTTCATAGTTCTACCTTTTGGAAATGTGAATAAATGAAACATAGTATCAAAAATGTATCCTTTGGTGATGTCTTACCTTTATACAATGTATTTAGATCATGTCCACCCCTACTCTCCACCCTCAAGCTTCTGGAGCCTCCCACATCCCCCTCCCAACTTTGTGTCTCATAATAATCCACTGAGTTCAGTTAGAGCTTTCTATATGTGCATGGGTGTGGGTTCAAACACTAGAGCATGGCCAACCTACTGTGTGATACACCACTAAAGACAGCTGACTCTCCTTCACTTGGTAGCTATCAATTACCAAAAGCTCCTTGGCTAACGCTGTGGCCTAAAGAGCCCACCCGTCCCCATCCATGCTGGAATATTGATTGGCTTACCCTTGTACAGCTCTTGTGCAGGTAACCCCAGCTGCTGTGCTATGAGTTTTTGCCCAGCTCTCTTGTTCTTTGTGCTTCACATGAAGTTATTGAGAACAGCTATTAGACATAAGGTAGCTGAGGTTAATCTTTCTCTCAGCTGTAGGGAATCCTGCCACACATATGATCATTTCCTGCCTGTTCCGTTGCCTATAAAAAGGTCATTGTTTCTAACTTTGAGTGTGGGTTTCATGACATGCAGTGCCTTGATGACTTATAGCAGTATACTTAGCTATATTAAATAATATACATTTTTTAGATCATTGGCTACAAGTTCTTTTCTCTAGAAGTGAATGAGGGTCTCTTTTTCATTATGTCCTTTAGCAGACTCTTAATATTTTTTTCTAAGTGGATAAATATGAAATACTTATAAAATAATATTTCCCAGATGAACAACGAGTAGTTCATTTGAATTTATACCTTCATTCAATGTTTTTTTTTATTGAAACCCTTCCTCACACTGCACGTTAATTAGATTGATTTGTATTGGTTTATAGGACTTATAGAAAGCATAGAAATTAGTTTTTGATAGTCCATATGTTCAGAATGTCAATCTTGAGTATCTTTTATTATTTTAAAATATTTTTATTGATTCTTTGAGAATTTCTTACAATCTATTTTGTTCACATTCAGGACCCCTCTCCCATCTGCCCCTCCCTCCCTCCCCTGCTTCATGTCTTTCATTATTATTTTTCTATTTTTAAAATGTCTATCAAGTCTAATTTATGCTCCTGAAGTGCTCCTGGGTGTGGGTCTATCCTTTGGAGTCTGGTCAATTTGCCAGGTGTCACACCCTTAAAGAAAACTGACTCTCCCTCTCCCAGGAACTGTAAATTGCCAGTAGATCCTCAGCTAGAGTTGGAGCTTTTGTCCACCTCCTCTATCTTGGTTGGATTTTGTCTAGCTTGGACTTGCACAGGTCTTGTGCATGCTATCATAAATGCTATGCTGTTCATAAGTGTAACTCCCTGGTGGTGTCCAGAAAGCATTTTCCTTGCATTCATCTGCTACCTCTGGCTCTTACAATCTTTCAACCCCCTCTTCTGCAATGATTCCTGAGCCTTGGGAGGAGAATGTATGATATAGGTACATTTATTTATATTGAAAGAGAGAGAGAGAGAGAGAGAGAGAGAGAGAGAGAGGATGTGAATATGTGGAGTTCAGAGGACTACTTGTAGGAGTTGGTTCTTTCCTCCCACAGTTTGGATTCTAGGGATTGAAATCAAGTTGTCAGCCTTGGCAGCAAGTGCCTTTACCCACTGACCCATCTCACTGGCCCTTGGGTATCTCTTAACAAACAGACTATCTCGTACTTAAAGCTTCTTTTCATAATTTCCTTATGAAATTTTTGCATTTAAAATTTTTCTTTCAATTTTAAGTATTTCACGCATACAAATATGTAAAGTATCGATTGCACATTTTAGTATGGATAGTTCATCTTTTCTACATAGTGATCTTCAATTTTGACCCAGTTTGTATGGTATATTCTGTCTCAATATTTTCTTTTTCATTTATCTATTAGTCCATCTGTGTGTCACTAACCACATTTAACAATCAATATGGTTTTATAAGCCTCCTATGTCTGGTCATTCCTTCAGGAATGTAGCATCTGTTTAGAACCTTTTATCTCTTGGATTTTTAAGGTTTTAGAATCTGAATTTTCCAAATTCCATTCAGAGTGAAGTGTTATTTTGAAATTACTCTGGATCTACAAACTGAGAAAAAGTGATATTTCTGCAATATTTACTTCTACTCCTATGAATGTAGTTTAATTATTGAGACCTAAAATGTCTTTTTAAAAAATATTTAGTTTTATCACTTTTTAATCATGAATATATTTACATGTGTGTATGTGTGTGTGTATGTGTGTGTGTATGAAAACATGAATGCAGTGCCTGTACAGGCCAGAAGAGGATATCAGATCACCTGGAATTTGAGTAACGGGCAGTTGTGAGCCATCTGATGTGGGTGCAGGGAATAGAACTCAGGTCCTCTGCAACAGTAGTGTGTGCTCTAAACCACTGAGCCATCTCTCTAGCACCAAAACTTAGGCTATCTTTAAATGAGATTTTGTAATTTTTTAAATATGCATGTTATTTTTTCATTTATTCTTTGATTCCTTATATTTTGTCACTACTGAATATGGTTGCTTGTTTTTAGTCAATTCTGAGAAATTTATTATTACAGTATACAAGTGAAATAGATTTCCCTACATTGATATTATACCTGGTAAACTTATGAAGCTATTCATATTTATTCTGGCTCTTTACTGTGGTAATAATGCTTGTTATGCTATCTACCCACTTATTAACTATAAGTTCAATATTGTGTAGCAGATATCTGAAGTATATCAATTTTGCTTGATCAAAATATTATGCTTATTGTCAACTTATTAGCTTTTTTCTTTTTTAATTTTTTAAATAAGTAATTTATTGAGAATTTCATACATGCATATAAGGTGTTTTGGTCAAATCCATGCTCACTCCTTCCCCACCAACTCCTCCCATATCTCCCCATCACTTTTTCTGATAACTTCATGTACTCTTTCTTCTTCTTTGATTTATTTATTTATATTTATGGGGCTTTTGGCTACTTGATAACATTCCCCTTTCTGAAGAGGTAACCCTAAAATCTTTTAAGGATTAGATACAAGCTCCAAAATACTTTTGACATTTCTGGCCTTTGGAACAGAGTATGCTGCTAAGAGGCCCAAGGACATTTTGACTTTTAGCCAAGAAACTGGCTACTTTTCTTTGGTGTCTTTTTACCCTAACTGCTTAGCCAATTCCTGCCTCCTATTCTTATCACATCATCCTCTGAAGAGGTAGCAACTTAAAGTACTAAGACTTATTTTGACTCACAGATGCATGTGAGTCAGCCCATGGCTCAGTTCATGATCACTGGCCCCATGTGTTTGGCTATGCATTGGGGTGGCAGGGACATGTTTACCCCATGATAGCAAGAGGCAGAGAGAGGGAGACAGGAAGATGGCCAGAAATGGTCTATACCTCAGTACTTGCCTCCAGTGACTTACTTCCTCTAGCTAGGTCCCACCTCTGAAAGTTTCCCAACCTCTCAAAATAGCACGAACATCTAGGGACCAAATATTGAAAACATGAGCCTGTGGGGAACACTTTATCTTCAGACCCTCACTGTCACTCCACATTTCTCCTTCTAGACACTGGCAACCATCACTCTTCGACTTTATGTATTTTTACATTTCAGATTACCTCATATATACAGAACAGTACAGTATTTCTTCTGTGCCCAGATTAGCATAATGTCCTCAGAATTCAACCACATTGTCACATATTGTAGAATTCTCTTCTTTCTTAAAGATAGATAATGCTCCATTTTGTTTATCTGTGAAATTTTCTGTTACACATCCACAACTTAGTTTATTTCCATCCGTGGCTATTGTGAGTAGACCTGCACCTCACACAGCAGTGCTGACATCTCTTTGAGCTCCTGACTCTGATACCCTTAAGGTAACTGCCAAATCTCACGGTACTTCTACTTTCATTTTGTGTTTGTATTCTGTACCCTATTTTCCATAGCAGCAGGACCATTTTGCAGTCCCACCAACACTTCACAACAGTTCCAGTTTCTACAGAAGTTTGCCAAAGCTTAATGCTTTTTAAAATTTGGTTTTCTTTTTGACAATATCATACTTGCATACAACACACTTTGATCTCATTCATTCCAACTACCTTCTTTCAACTGTCCATTCCCACCAATTTCCTTCCTTTACTCCACTTAATTAAAAAAAAAAAATCAAACCTACCCTTCAAATAAGAGAAGATACCTCACTGTGGTTTGAATTTGTATTTCCCTGATAACTGGTGAGACTCATTTTTTTAAATTTCTGAAACTTTATACTTTATTTTATGTGTATGTGCATATGCCCGTTTGTCTATCTGGGCACTATGTACATGCAGTGCTCATGGTGGCCAGAAGAGGGCATCTGATACCCTGGCCCTGGCCCTGCAGGTGGTTGGAGCTGCTGGATATGACTGCTGGGAACTCAACTCTAGTCCTCTGCAGGAGCAGCAAGTGTGCTTAACCACTGAGTCATTGCTCCAGTCCCCTGAACATCTTTTTGTACAGTTGTGCACCATATTAGTGTCGTCTTTGTACTCTGATTATTTGTTTATGAACTTGATTGGATTTATTGCTATGAGAATCATATATTCTTTTACTAACAAGAACTTTGTCTTCCTCACCAATATCTCTCTTATTTTCCCTTCTTTTATTGTGCTGACAATGATGCTAATATTTACATACAGTAGGTTGGAATGTTCACTGTTACCTGGGGGTAGATATCAAGTGATCAGTTAAGACTGCTTTAGGTGCTAAAATAAACACCTTCAAACTTTAATTCTTCAGAATTTATTTCTTGCTTTTGTGACTAGGTGATGCTGATGGTGGTGAGGATTTTTCTACATAGAATCCTTTAGTTGCTTCCACTTTGAGCTCAGTCCTTGAAGTCCAGTCAATTTAGCTGGCAGATGGAGAATAGCGTACATGAACCATAAGACAGATTTTTATGGTTGAAACCTGGTAATACTGTACATCTCATGCATTCTAATTACACCTTATGGTCACATCTAGCTGCAACAGAGTCCCAATAGGACAGCTAATGCTGTGCTTGGGTCAGAGGAGACCAGGACACCACCAAAGACCCAGAAAACTCCTCCACAGTATTTTAAGAAAAGCTGCATTGTATTCTTTGCTTTCTGAATGTATTTGTATGAGTGTGTGATTTCTTTCTTTTAATATTTTAGTTTGAAAAGCTACTTTAGGGACTGAATAGTGGCTTAAGAGCACAGGCTGCTCTTTCAGAGGCCTGGGCTCAGTTCCCAGCACTCACATGACAGTTAAAAGCTGTCTGAAACTCCAGTTCCAGGGAATCCGACACTATCTTCTGACTTCTTTGGGCACTGTATTACATGGGTGCACCTACCTGCATGCAAGCAATACACTTATACACATAATAAATAGATATACGCATATACATATTTGTTTTATTTTATGGGTATGAGTGTATTGCCTGCATGTGTGTAAGTGCACCTGTGTCTTGCAATGCCCACAGAGATTGGTCAAAAGAGGTTGTTGAATCCATCCCTTGGAACTGGAGTTATTGACAGTTGTTAGCTGCCTGTGGGTGCTGGGAATCAAACCTGGATCCTCTTCAACAGCAGCCAGTGCTCTTAACCACTGAGCCATCTCTCCAGGAACATATATATATATATGCATGTGTGTAAGTGCACCTGTGTCTTGCAATGCCCACAGAGATTGGTCAAAAGAGGTTGTTGAATCCATCCCTTGGAACTGGAGTTATTGACAGTTGTTAGCTGCCTGTGGGTGCTGGGAATCAAACCTGGATCCTCTTCAACAGCAGCCAGTGCTCTTAACCACTGAGCCATCTCTCCAGGAACATATATATATATATAAAATGTTTCAATCTGCATAAGACTATAGAAATACTTTTGCATTTTGTTTGCTTATGTTTAGTTTGTAACTTAAATAAAAGGATTTTAATTATTCTTTATGTGTATATGTACGTGTATGTGCGTGCATGGGTGTGTGTGTGTGTGTGTGTGTGTGTGTACATGCTTTAATGCTTCTGGGGGCCAGAACAGGGTGTGGATCTACCTGGAGCTGAAGTTAGATGTGGTTTTGAGCTGCCTATGTGGGTGCTTGGTTCCTCTGCAAGAGAAGCAAGTGTCCTTATCCTCTGAGCCATCTCTCCAGCTCCATCATTCCATAACTTTTGTGCCTGTATTTAACATTGAATCTAACTGCCAATATTCATTTCTTACAATGCCTGTTTGATTTTCTTACCAAAGATAAATTAACCTCACAAAGTTATCTGAGGCTTTGAATTTCTTACTGTTTTTATGCAAAAATTTATCTAATTTTGAGTAATCTATTATTTAATTATGGGACAGTATTCATAAATTTCTTGATTGTCTGACAGAATCTACCCTCACCCTCAGAAACCCTCTAGGCCCATTGATTTTCATGGGTAATGTGTAGTTTTCTATGATTCGTTGTTGTTGTTGTTGTTTGAGACACGGTCTCCCTGTAGCCCCAGTTGGCCTGGAACTCTCTATGAAGACCAGAATGAACTCTATCTCAGAGATTTGCCTGCCTCTGCCTCCCTAATGCTAGCATCAAAGAAGTGCACCACAATCTCTGGTGTTAATTTAGATTTTTTTATAACTGTATGTATGTATGGTGTGCATGTGTGTGAGCACCTATGTGTGGTTGCATTTTGTATCTGTGTACATTTTGTATGTGTGGCTTGTATGAATGTATGTGGTGGCTTGAGTGTGTGTATGTGTGCAATTGTGTATACATATGTGTGGGTACAGGGGTGTGTGTGTGTGTGTGTGTGTGTGTGTGTGTGTATGTGTGTATGTGGAGTGCCTGTACATGTGCATGTGGGTATATGTAGAGGCCGGAGGTTGATATCAAATGTGTTCCAGACTAAGTCTACACCTTTTATAGTGAGACTGTGTCTCATCTGAACTGAGAAACTATGATTGTTCCTCATCTTTGCTCTCCAGAAGTACCAGGCCATTATCATAAACCCTGTATCTGTGTTCTTCTCACTCTGAACTCTCACTCCATTCCATATGTTTGTATTTGTTTATCCATAAGCAAACAATATATATTTTTATATATTAAAAATAATTGTGTGTGCCTATTTAGGTATAGGAAGAGGTGCGAGATGAGAATTGGGTGTCAGTCCTTATTTTCCACTTTTCTTGAGACAGGGTCTCCTTTTCTGCTGTCTGCCAGTGCATCCACCAGGCTAGCTGGCCCACAGCTTCCAGGGATCCTTCGTCTCTGCCTTCCATCTCCCAATAACAGTGCTAAGATTACAGGCACATACACTATCATGTCTGATTTTACATGGATTCTGAAGATTTTCATTCAGGTCTTGTGCGTATTCCTGTAACAAGTGCTTTACCCACTGAGCCATCTACCTAGCCCTACTTACCCTATATTTGTAATAAAACTTCCTTTCCATTACAATGAGGTCTCTAAAGCTGTTTTGCAAAATTGTTTAGAAACATTTTGACCATCATTCCATTTAAAGATGGGCCCTGTTAACACTAAGTCAAGGAAGAAGGAGGGGCTCACAAAGCCCCCTTTGACTCTTAATTTTTGGCTATGGATAGATTGTGAGGGAATCACTGTCTTCAGTTGTATACCCACTGCTGAGCTCATCAGGTGCCAATGGATAGCCACAAACCCATGGTCACCCTGACATGTCTGGTTAATCTCTGTGGGTTACAAATAAAACAAATAGTCATGAATGTGAGAGAGATATTTATGGGTGGGGGTTTTGACAGAGGTGTTATGGAGGTGTGGCGAAAGAGTGGCCCATATATATTGCTGTACATATGGGAAATCAGGGTTGGTGCACGAACATATGTGGAGAGCCACAGCCTCCGCCGCCATTACAAGATGGCGCCGGTATCCAGACCTTCTTAATAGTAAACATCCTGCCACACCCATAGGGGGCGTGCACAAGAGCCTGCTTTCCCCCGCCTCCTCCCGTGGCGTGATCTCCAGCAACCAATCCGCTTCTTATACGTCATAGATGGGACCTTTAGACTATATAAGCAACCGCTCTCCCGCTTCTCGGCATCTTCGGTCTTTAAGCTTCTAAGAGTGTAAGATGCGCATACAATAAACTGCTGCAGAAGGATCCTGACTTGTCCTCCCG
>NW_008345224.1:2325355-2352253 GCF_000622305.1 Nannospalax galili
CACCCATAAGGGGCGTGCACAAGAGCCTGCTTTCCCCCGCCTCCTCCCGTGGCGTGATCTCCAGCAACCAATCCGCTTCTTATGATCTCCAGCAACCAATCCGCTTCTTATACGTCATAAATGGGACCTTTGGGGCATATATAAGCAACAGCTCTCCCACTTCTCGGCGTCTTTGGTCTTCAGTCTTCAAATAAACTGCTGCAGAAGGATCCTGACTTGTCCTCCCGCGTCATTCTTGCCGGCGAGACGGAAAGCGGTCGGGGACAAACATACAGCAAAAGAGGCTTTCAGGTCACTGGGAATTTGTTCATATGAACTTGCATGCACAAGACCCATGTTGACTCAATCAGATAAAAACCCAGCCTAGAACCGGGGAAATGGGCAGCAGGCCCCAACCTTAGCTGAGGAGCTATTGGTAACTGATTACTGTGGGGTGAAAGAGAGTTGATTTTTTTTTAAGGAATGGCTCTAGATAGGCTGACTAGACTCCAACGGATGAACTTACACCAAGGGACATCTGGGTACAAATGCTTGACCAGATAGGCCTTAACATATATGACAGAATGTATGAAATCCAGTGGGAGGGAGAGGCTATTGGGGTATGTAAATGGGGGAGTCTAAATTTAAGATCTATGAAATGAAATAGAAAGCAAATATACATAATAAAAATAAATCTTTAAAAATTAAAAAAATAAAAATGTAAAAATGTTAAAAATAGCCTCTCAATTTTTTTTCTTTCAAACACCATTCAATAGGATTTAAAAAATCTAGATTTAATTACATACAAAGAAATGTCCAGGTCTTAAGCGTATGCTTTAATGTGTTTTGAAAAATTTGTTTAGCCTGGTTACTTATCATAACTAACACTAGGCATCTTTCACCTGGAGACTTCTCCCTTGTGATCCTCTCTGCTGATTCTCGAAATGGCTGTTGCTTTGCTTATAGCTAGTTTCTGAACATCTCCAGAAATCTCAGCTTTCCATATCTTCAGATAGAAAGCAGCTGGATTGCTTATGCATCTTGGTGTGTTAAGGATTTAATTCTCGGGTTTCCAGGCGCTCTTGAGCTCCCCATGGCTAGAAGCTTCCAGAGGATTCATAACTTGCAAGCAGAACGCTGTGAAAGCACTTTGTGTTCAGACCATACTTTCCTTCAGCAAAGCTCAAAGGGTCATGTCTCTACAGTGCCTGTACTCTTCAAAGCCTCCCACAACTAGTTAGCCTTCCTGGTCCCACCCTAGGGCTGCCAGTGATGGTTCTTCTTGCTGGAGAATCTTTGCAAAACTCTGCTTGACCCTGAATAGCTCACTTCTTAAAATTCCTGCTGTCTAGGCCCTCATTGTTCTACTCTGGAAGTTGAAACTGTCTCACTAAAATCCTTGGAAATCTTTGGCTTTTATTTTACCTTTTGTGTTTGCTGGTCGCTAATTTAGCTTTTTTTTTTTTTTTTTTTTTTTTTTTTTCTCCCTGTAGCCCAGCTGTCCTGGAACTCACTATGTAGACTGGGCTGGCCTTGAACTCATAGAGATCCACTTGTCTCTGCCTCCCAGGGGCTGGGATTAAAGGCATGTATCAACAAGCCCAGCTTCTTACTGTTCTTTCTGAATCTCATATCCCTAGAGACTTTTTGTTTGTTGTTGGTGTTTTGAGACAGGGTCACCCAGGCTAGCCTAGAACTATGTAACCCAGGATGCCTTTGAATTTATGATAGTCCTCCTGTCAGCCTCACAAGTGCTAGGATTACAGGTGTGAACCACCAAATCGGTTTATCTGGACCAACTGTGTGGCCTTAAACACCCAAAAGGAAAGTATAACCAAAGATTAAAGGGGCAAATATAATTTCATAAGAGACCATATGTATAGTTAAAGGCTACATAGCAAGCAACAATGCCAGACAGGCAATACAGGCACACAGACACAGACACAGACTCTCTCTCTCTCTCTCTCTCTCTCTCTCTCTCTCTCTCTAATAAATAACACAAGTCCAGAAAAGCAAGTGAGGTACCTTCTCCCTCATTTGCAGATTGAAGCACCAATCCCTTATATGTAAATATATATTCTGATATAACAAGAGCCAGGAAAATAGAATGGATACACAGAGGTAAAGGAAAAGAAAGATTCCAAAAGAGGGTGATAGTAGGGAAAAGATGTTATCGGGGGGAGATGGGGAAAGTGGGAGTGTTTGGCTGGGAAGAGAGGAGGAAGGGACATACAAGGGGCCACAGTGTTTGGGGTAGGTGAGGGAAGTCAGGAGAGGGGGATGGTGGGAAGCAGGTGTTATTGAGGAGAGAGTAAGGAAAATGGGTGTGCTGAGAATGAGGAGGGAGGAGGGAGGTCAGATGAGAGGAAAAAGAGTAGAAATGAAATCTGTGGGAGACTAGGGAACTCAGAGGGAAATTTAATGCCCCCAAACCCCATGAGAAATGCACATACCGTGTCTAAACATTAGTGTATATGTATACCAGGACGTCAGGTCCCCTGGAACTGAAGGGGGCTGTTTGGCAAAGAATAAATGTCAGACAGAAGAGACCTCCCTTTGAATGATTTGTGGGAATGGTCCAGGAGACTCCTAAAATAACACAGGCTATTGCCAAAGTTCCTGGTTATCTCCTAATACTAGTAGATAAGACCCTACTGCTGAAAACAGGACATACTTTGGTTAAAGGATGTGGAGCAATGGAGCAGGAACTGACCTGGAAATCTTCTACCTGAAGTTTAGCTCTCATAATGCTGGATGACAATGTGCAAACTGCTGAGGGAGAAAATCAATGGTTCAGCCCAGCCCTAAAGCCTAATAACCAGCACAACTTGCATCTGCATGACAAACTACCTCTATTGGAGCAGTAGTGACACTGCTATCTAGGGAGTAATCAATACCTATCTAATTGGACCTAAAGCCCTGTCAATGGGAGTGAACTCATGGGTGACACTGTGAACACAGTCAAATACACATGGATGGAGAGGACATAGACTCTAGAGAAAACTCTCCATCATATATCTACACAAATGAAATTTCTTACCATATGCTAAATGTGGATCCTTACATTTACAGGCAATGATACTGTACACCACTATTTAACCCTGAATAGGGCACCCCTATCAAACCTTTTCCATTCAGGAGACCATTGTGGAAAAGGGGACAGAGAAAATTTAAGAACTAAAGTGATTAACAACCACAAGGAAACAGTTTTCTAGACAGCGGGAAAATTACACATATGAATGTGCAGCAGTGTGAACAGCATGCACAAGACCAATGCAAGGTCAAGCCAGAAACAATTCCAGCATAGAAATAGGGAAGTGGGTAAGAAGCCTCACCTTTAGATGAATAACTGTTGACCACCAATAACTATTGGGAGAGTTGGTTTTCTTTAAAAGTGTGATGTTACATAGGTTTACCATGCTCCAGTGGATGGATATAGAGCAATGGATACATGAGAGCTATGAGAGAGGTGAAAATAGGGGGACAGTTATTATGATCAAAATACATAGTATTATTTTGGTCTTTTTGAGACAGGGATTCCCTATACCCCAGCTTGCCTAGAACTCTGTAAACCAGGCTGGTCTTGAACTCAGAGAGATCCACCTGTCTCTGCCTTTCAAGTGCTGGGATTAAAGGCATGCACCACCATGCCTTGGTCAATTAAAATAATATTTTAAAAATTAAAAAAAACAAATAATAAGAAAATGCATGGAGAAAGTTGACCTTCTTACTGATTTGATGTGAAATTTCTGCTTTTTCATCATTAAATGCAATGTTACTTCCCAATAATTATGTGATGTTTGCTATACCAGAAATACATAAATGTGTGTCTTGCCGATTTATATTTCTCTACTTACTATCTTGTCAAAGCATTTTCTACTGAGCAGTCTGACTCTCAGCATCTAAGATTTTGGTCTAGTTTATATTCTCTTTTTCTAGCTTTTCTTTTGACTTTTTAGGCTTGGAGGAGATACTTTTAAAGGGATGCTTGTAAATAGATGAAGTGAATAGGGGTTAGGAATAAATCATTATGGTTTGTTTTCAATACGAGGAGCATTTACGGTTCATCAGAGAACTGCAGATGAGAGGGAGGCACTAGGCCCCTGTCGTCTCTCACTGGTAGCAGGCACTTGGTTCTAGCGGCTCTCAGTTTATCCTAGAGTTGAAAGGTTACAGGCTTTGTGACAGAACTCATGTCTCAGCAAAGGGGAGGGGATCTCAAGTCCCAGGATATTCCTTAGATACACCTTTTCATCTTAACCAATAACTCTGTGGAGGGGGATATACTAGACTAGAAAGACCATGCTCTCCTGAAGGATCCAGCCAGTGAAGAATTCAGGAGCAGGAAAGTGCCATTAGAAATATAAAAACCACAGTTTTTCTCCATGTTGGCACAGAAGCCATTTTTTGCCTTTAATCTAATGTTTGACTTGGCAAGGTCATAAAATGAACTGACTTATTCTCACTGCTCTGAGTCTCCAGTACTTTTGTTATGAAGGGAGGATCTTTGCTTCTCACACAGGGGCTCAGTGACCTGAATGCCAGCCTTCATTTCCAGAGTGCCTATCATGGCATCGGAGTGAAATTTGAAGACATGCTCTGCTATCAGGTAAGACTTCTCTCAAGCTACACGTGTTCTTCCTCACAACAGGTGTTTCTAACAGAACTCATAAAGAAGCTTCTAGAATAGCAAAAGAGATTTACTCCATATAGAAGGAGACTTACTATGAAAAATTATAGATCAACTTTTTGTTACTATTAGACGCAGAATAATGAATTTTAACAAGTTGGAACAAGAACACAAAATCAGGACTACATGGCATTTAAAATCTAGAATGGGTGGCATAATATCTGAAGTCTTTTAAGATTTTGATCATCTAGTTGAAATGCAGACATAGCTTCTTTCATGCATTATGCAGTAATCAGAAAATTAGTATTACATTCCAACCAGAGGAGCACAGAGCTAGAGAATAAGAGATTCTAAGGCTGTATAACATCCAAATCAGAAATGTGCTTCCTTCAAAAAATTCTACAATAAATCTAGTATTGATAGTCATAAACCATACACTGATCTTTTGGTGATATTCTTATGGTATGTGTCTGTTTTAAGGATGTGGGAGGCTATATTAAGATTTAAAATGACTTTCTTTTAAGAGTTACAGTCAATACACACAGAGGGGTGTTTAAGGAGACAGGGAGAGAAAGAGGGAAGAAAAGAAGGAGAGAGGAAAGAAAGAAAAGGGAGGGAGGGAGAGGGAGGGAGGGAGGGAGTGAGCAAGAGAGAGAGTCATTTCTACTATCTATCATTTGCCAGGGTCCAAGATTAGGAATCTATGAGACTTGCCTATTGTGAAATGTGAGTAAGGCAGCAATTCCTCATCCTCCAAGCCATTCAGATACAGTCCTGTCCTGTTCCCTAAGTAGGCTTTTTATGTTGGGGTAAAGAAAACTCAGATGAATAATGTGCATTGAACCTTATGGGAAGGAATCACCAACAGTTGAAGTTGTGACATTTGGTTTTATCTCTGTATCAATAAGGGAACTTGCAAAAAGCAATATGCTACATAGAAAACCAAGTTTTAGTCACTTACAAATATTTTTTCTCTTTTCTCATGTGTATTCATTAAAAACAAATTGCTAATCATGGCACTGTTTTTGCTACTTTAGTGTCAGGTTACTTATAGGGGCAGAAACTATTTCGGCCATTGTTAAGTATGTTATTCTGGAATGTTCTCCCCAACACAGTAGAATGAAAATCACACTCATAACAAACAAAAAGCCAATGCACACTTCTCTACAGTAACCAGTGACTTCCCTCAAAATAAAAGAGATGTGAGCCAGTGAGATGGCTCAGTGAACTCACATGGTGGAAGGAGGGAACTGACTCTTGCAAGTTGTCTTCTGACCACCACACATGTGCCATGACATACACCCATACACACAAACACACACACACACATACACACACACACACACATACAACCACACATACAAAAATAAATAAGTATTAAAAAAGTAAAAAAAAAATGAAAGCAAAAGAGATAAACGACTGGAGTAATTAGGTATAAGCTGAACAACCCTCAGTGGGGCCAGAAGTGTTTCAGATTTTTTATCATTTCTGGGTTTGGGATCATTTGTATATGCATTGTGAGATGGCTTAGCAATGGGACCTGTGAGAGTTAATAATGATTGCTACCTTGACAAGATATAGAATCATCATGGAGACAAACAATTGGGTATGCCTGTGAAGGATTTTCTAAAATGTGGACAGCATCATTCCATGGGCTGGGAGTCATGGATTAAATAAAAAGAAGAAACTGAGATGAGCACAGGCATTCATCACTCTCTAATTCCTTATGCAGATGCAATGTGGCCAGCAACTAATGACCTTGCTATCACTGCTCCTGCATCACGAGAGCTTGTACCACCAAACTGTGAGCAAAAATTAGCCCTTCCCTCATCTTTCTTTTATTAATTTTATCATGGCAGCAAGAAAAATAACTAATACAGAACCAAAATATAAGCACAAAGCTATTTTGCATTTCAGGTATTTTATGCACAGCCCATGAAGACAATTTTATATAATATTTCACTTAATTCTGGGTATGAAACAGGTTTGTGAATATGAAACCATGCGACTTGCACCAATGTCAGCACCCAAGGAACTTTGGAGTTGAAAGTATCTTAGATTTAAGATTTTCAGATTTAATCTGCTCAACTTGAAATAGTAATTATACATATGATTTGAATGGTTATATTCATATAAGATACTTTAGTGTTCCTTTTCTTTTTAAAGATTTATTTTATTTTAAATTATGTATTATGTTTGTATTTATGTGTGCATGTGTACAGGTGCCTGAGGAGGCCAGAAGAGGTAACTGGATCTCCTGGAGTTGGAGTTACAGGTAGTTGTGAACTGCCTGAAATGGGTGCTGGTAATCATGCTCTTCCTATCCTCAGGAAGAGCGCATGTAGCAGTACCTCTGAGATTCTCTCCAGCCCTAGTAGCCCCTTTAATATGAGATGATATGGAGAAAAAGAGTTAATGAAAACCAAGTGTGTAGTGTCTCCTTCGAGAACTGATACTATCACTTACATCATAGACTACACAAAGTCAAAGGATGAGAAAAACCAGAATAATTCAGAAATTATTTATGACTATGCAGTCCAAATTATATTAAACATATTCTAGCATCAAGGAAACACTCTAGTAGACAGGTAAATAGTAAACAAGTCCAAGGTTTTAATCTGCCCTTTCCATGCCTGCATAGCAGAGGTTTTCAAGATTTGAAGTGAAGCAATTTTAGAAAGCCCAAATCAAAGTCTCTGAAAGCTGATCACCATGCACCTAACTCACATTGAATATGAAATCAAGAAAACCACAGGAACCACAGAAAGCTGAGCAAAATATATTCAATTGGTAATAAGTTTGGGCTGTAAATGAGGTTTTGGAGGAAACTGAGAATTTAAATGTGATTCAATGAACACTGAACATATGATGCACACAGTGTGCTTGTCTGCAGGGGGCCAGGAGTAAACTGGGTATGATGACTGTGATCGTGCCAATGAACAGAAGCAAGTGGCATCTATGTCCTTGTTCCTGGTGTGTTTCTAGTGATATTTTTGTACAGTGCATTGTAATTTTATAAGTTGCTCTCTTCATATTTGTAGATTATTGACCCAGTAAGAGATTAACCACTCAGGTAGAATTTTCCTACTAAGAAGTATATATTACATTTTCGTGGGCGCTAAATCACTCTTTTGCCTTGAAAACTTCTCAACCATTATTCAGATATGGAAAGAGAGATAGAAACAATAAGAATCAAATTGAATTAACATTTGTAGTTGATTTCACTGAGAACATTTCTATTCCTAAACGTTAAGTGGTCGAGATGGAAGTATTTCTGCAACAGCTAATTTAAAGTCCATAGAAATTATTTCTTATATATCTAAATCATATAACACTGAAGATACCTGAATTCCCAGTGTGTATTAAGGACTATAGAGATTTTATAAAAGCAGTAAAATACCTTTACTGGTTTTAAGATCTTAAAATGTAGTGGGAAAAATGTAATATGTAAATTCTAAAGCCTGTTGCAATTTAAGCGAGCTGAGGAGAATACTATAATAGAGGCATACTGTAATGGAGACAGTATAAGGTACTGTTGATAAGAACAGGGCTTGAGGTAGGGTATCATTAGCATTGATTTCATGAAAGAGAGTATCTGCTCTTGGAAAGGTCTCACTTGGAAGATGGCACACCAGCAGGGTATGAAGACTGCTTGATGCTAGATATGGTCTCTTACCATTTGGATCTTGAATGCCCTACCAAGATTGATGTGGTAAAGACTTGGTCCCTAGACAGGTATTACTGTAAGGCAATGGAACCTTTAAGAGGTAGAGCCTTGTGCAAAGTCCTTAGGTCATAGAACATATATCCTCAAAGGCAAGTAGGGGTCCCTGACCGCTTCCTTTTCCTCCTTTGCACTTCCTGGCCTTATAGTGAGCACATTTTGCCACTCTGGGTGGTACCTCACTACTCTCTCAACAAACCAGGGACAATAGGTCATTTGACTATACCTCCAAAACTTTGTGCCAAAGTTTTAATGGGGTCGCTAGTTCATTCTGTTAGTAACTTTCCATAGCAACCGAGAAAATGAACTGGAATAAGGAAGGGCTTCAGTCTGTCTGAGGTTTCAGTCCAAGGTCAACTGGATCCATTGCTTTGTGCTGGGCAGAATCGAAACAGAATGCCATAGTGGCACAAGCATGTGGGAGAGGATGCTGCTCACCCCAGAGAGGCTGGGAAGCAAAGAGATAGAAAGTACGTAGCACAAGATGTACCCTTCAATGAGTGACCTGCTTCTTCCAAAAAAAGCTCCTAATAATGCATGCAGCTTATGACAGTCTCCCTCAACAGCACCAACAGGCGGGGACAAGATTCAATACAGATGGAGACTCTATGGTATGACCAAACCATACATTCAGGTATCCGTTATGGTAAGAAAACTGACTCACACTAGGTTTCTGAAATATAATACTCTTAAGTTCTTAGAAAAATTACTATTATTTATCAGATTACTCATAAACATGTATCTTTGAGTGTGTATAGGGGATGCTGTGCAAGATGAAACCAAGATGATACAGGCAAAAATACAGAGTTCTGAAGTGCTCTGTGTTAAAACAAGGAGTTTGAGAGACATTTAATGATATAAGTTGCCAGACAAGAGGGCAGCTTCCATCGAGCTCTTTTTAAAAAATATTTCATTTATTATTTTTATGTTTTTATGTGTATGAGTGTATTGCCTGCGTGTATGTGAGTGCACCCATGTCGTGCAACGGCACGGAGGTCAGAAGAGGCCTTCGACCCTGGTGCTAAGGACGGTTCATAGTCGCCAGGTGGGTGTTGGGAGTAGAACCCGGGTCCTCTGCAAGAGCAGTCAGTGCTCTTAACCACTGAGCCATCTCTCCAGCCCCCATAGAACTCTTTATACTAGCAGAAGAGAAGTCCTATTTGGTGCCTGAGTTGTTTGGATGTGCAGAGTAAAGAACAGAAGGCTAATATGGCTCTGACTTGAGAATCCAACTCCTAGGAAAGAGATTCAATTTTTAATAAATAAAGACTAGAAAAAGGTGTTGGAGCTAGAAGAACAGGGCATGTTTTCAGCTCTGGTACAAAAGGTGTTTAGGTATATTGCTGTGGAACTCCAGTTAGAAGCTAGCATTGACAATGTGTACTTGTAAATCATCAGCAGGGAAGTGTCACATAACACGGAGGGAACCAAAGAAGAGCAGATGGTAGAGGGAACAATGTTGGAATTCATCCCGCAAATATTTATCCAACTCAAAATATGTATCAGGAAATTAACAAAGTGAAGAGAGTGTATATAAAGTGTCTTTCTTTTGTGAAGAATGTGGCTGGTGTGACAGTGGAGGGAAAGAGCAAGCAAGCTGATGGATTCAGCAGAAGGTGAGGGGACACAAAGTAGACATTTTTCAAAAGAAGGAACGACTATAAGAATGAAAGTTGGAGAGACAGCAAGGCTTTGATCAAGTAACTTGTGTGGGTTTATGATTATCTACCTAACTGGATCTGGAATCATCAAGGAGACAAGCCTCTGAGCAACTCTGTGAGGGAGTTTCTAGATTGAATTGAAGTGGGAAGACCCACTCTACATGTGGGTGGTATCATCCCATGGGCTGGGGCCTTGAACCTATTATAAAGGAGAAAGTGAGCATCAGCCTCTCTCTCTCTCTCTCTCTCTCTCTCTCTCTCTCTCTCTCTCTTTCCCCCCTGACTGTGTAAGTAATGTGGCCAGATGCTTCATGACCCTGCTGCCATGACTTCTGTGTCATGATGGACTGTATATCTTTGAACTATAAACCCAAATGAACCCTGCCTTCCTTAAGTTTGGTTTGCCAGGTATTTTGTCATAGCAGTAAAAAAAAAAGTAACTAAGACCTAGCTACTTCCCATCTCACCTGTAATGTGGAAACTTCAATCTTGATAAGCCATTGAGCCTCAGTTTCCCCATCTATGTAATAGGAAATTCAATCATTGTAATGATTCAGTAAAATACATCGAAATCTCGATTGTAAACACTTCATTCATACCAGCACTTCCTTTTCATGGCTTACTCTAAATCTTATTATTGCAGACCATGAGAATAGATGCCCATGTACCTGTAATAGCAAGTCCTATCACGGTGGCTACAGATCATGGTATAAATTACCAGGTTCCCCTTATGACCCAAGAGGATGCATACTGATCTCTTCAGCTGTCTGCCTAGCCCTGTCACTAGTCACTGCCTCTCTCTGTGACTGCTGGTATTGATTACAGTATTCATGTGATAACTCCAACATGTATAATACCCTCTTGGAATGTTTGGTGTCCTTGCCAGTCCATGACTCAGTGTATGTTTGACTCAGATTTTACCTTTACTTCCTCAGGAAGTCCTGTTTCCCTGGAAAGGAAACCCACACTGCTGTACTCTCTTATAGGACCCAATTATCCTTTGTGGAACCTTTTATACTTGGGAGTAAATACTGGATGATATGTTTAGTAGATAAGTGTTTACACCTATAAGATACATGCTTTGGAGCTGTGTCTACCTCAGTTGGCTTGATACACAACTTGAAAGAAAATGGTCAGTTTACGACTTTCAAATCAGTGAGTAAATGGTATTGGCAGATACTCTAACTCACACACACTCAATGAACGACTGCTGAACAGATCAGAGCTAGACTAGAGCGATGGCTCAGGAAGTAAAGTGCTTGTCATACAAGCATGAGGACCTGAGTTAGATCCCAAAACACATGTGAAAAAGTCAGGTGTGGGGCACATGCCTATAAGTCCACGGAGTTCACCTGCAGTCAGTCTAGCCAATCAGTAGCTCCAGCTTCACTGAAAGATTCTGTCTCAAAAAATAGAGATAAATTGAGCAAGACACTAGACATTGACCTCTGGCCTCAATAGACATACACATACATGCATGTGTACTTGTGAACATAGGCACTACAATCATTTCCACACATGTACAAATACCAAACCAACTTCTTATCCCAGCAAAAAGCCACTCAGAAGAGAAAGGGTTTATTACTCTTATATTTTCAGGTTGCAGGTCTGTATGTGGGTATGTGCATGTGACTACAGGTGCCTCTTGAACTCAAAGGCACTGAATTCCCCCAGGACTTGGAGTAACAGGCAGTTGTGAGCTCCTAAACATGGTTGCTAGGAATTGAAGTGGGGTCCTCTGGAAGAGCAGTACATGTTCTTAACTGTTGAGCCAGCTCTCCAACCCAGGACAACTATTTTCAGTGCGATCCAGGTTCTCTCTGTAGTTAGGAACTGTGGGGCCAAGTAGGTAAATTGGAATTTCCTTCACAATATTAACTTCAAAATATAAAGTCAGGTTACTATGTTCTCTCTTAATGGTTTTCCTAGACATTTAAAAGGCTTCATGAGCTGGGGAGCTGGCTCAGGCAGTAAAACTGCACAAACATGAAGACTTGAGCCACCTAGAACAGAAGTGAATGAAAAGCTGACGGCCGCTGTGCTAGCCTGTAATCCCAGCACCAAGGAGGCGGAGCAGTGAGGCTCCCTGGGGCTTGCTGCTCAGCCAGTCAAGACAAATTGGTAAGCACTGGGCCCAGAGAGATCCCATCTCAAAATATATGGGGTGGAGAGCAAATGAGGAAGAACACCCCACATTGACCTCTGTCTTCTATGCATACCTGCACACACACTTGAACACCTGCACTCAGAGTGAAATAAAATGCTTCATTATGCAGTCAGGTTTTCTGATTCTTAGACACTATTGTGTATATATTGATTTTTCTGTTCATAACAATGTTTATGACTTTTTCAGACTTTTCAATACTAATGTCTCTATAGAATGTGCATTGATGGACTCGATACTTATTTTAAATATTTTAAATAATAAATTTCTATTAAGTTGTTGATTCAGGAATGACTAAAACAAAATAACTAGGTTATGAAAATCAGGGAAGAATTAGAGTTTGGAAAGTAATTCTAAAAGAAGGATGTTTTTTGTACCTAGGGGCTTTGGGGAGTACAGGGAAGGCAAGTGTGGTCTCAAGTTGAAGACAATAAAGTCATTCATCATTACAAATGAACATTGTAGTAAGATGATGTGGTAAGCAGTTTTCAGAATGTCTCAAAGGCAGGCTTGCCTTCTTCGTATGTGCACTTCTAGTGGCCCCACCAGTGGTGGCACATGAGACAAATTTTTTGAACTTGACTAAAATTCATTACATTTCTCTATCTCAGATATTTCTTCACATGATGTCAATTTTTATGTTCATTACTGCATGTAAAGAGAAGAATTCTCAGAAACCATGGTTAGACCTATTTTTATATAATCTTTGCAACTAATTACTAATTTCATATATGATGATGATCAAAATATTGAGTCTACATTGCAGGAATAAATGCAATAATATTTCTACTTCCTTTGACTACAGATGCAACATGTTTATTAATTAAACTTCAAAATACATTTCTTGTTCTAAACAGTGATGACAGGATTGAAATTAGGTGGTCTGAATACTGATCCAAAGCCCAGTGAGGCGTTCAAACTGATCTCCGTGTGAGCAATGTATGTGTGATCCCAGCACTGCAGGAAGCAGTTGTAGGTAACACAGTTACAGCTGTTACCAGTGGTTGGGCTGAGCCAGGTGTTTCTATGTTCTTGGCCTCTTATCCAAAGAATTGAAAATAAGGGCTCACTTATATTTGCAAAAGAAGCAAGAACTTTATCTGGAGCAAAGCAAGAATACAGGTTATACAAAGGGATACACTGTCAAGATTCACAGTGGGACACATGAGTGAGGTTAGTGAAGAGCTCAGATTATTGTTTGGGACTTCCCTTCATGGGGTTTAAGAAAAGGAGAAACTGGTTGTTAAGGGGTGTGGAAATTCATTCCACTGTTCAGAGGTGGGAATACATATAGCCTGATGCACGTGTGGGCTGAAGGGCTTCTGAGGTTGCTGGTATGTAATTTGGAGAAGGCTGTGCATGTATAGTAAAGGAGCTAGGCTGCTGAGTGCACTGTTACAACGGGTGGGAGTGTATAACTGTAACCAGATAGGGTCCCAGTGCTAAACTGTCTCCTGTGTCTGTCTGCCTCACAATCTTAGCAATAGCAGTAACAACAATCAAGTCCAGCTGTTAACATCTTTAAGATTATTGCATAACCATTTGGGCATTTTCTGTGTTACACATTGTACTAACTACTTTTATTCATTTTCTCATTTAATCCTCTCAACATTTCCTTAGGCTCAATATTATTTATTTACTAAACCTGAATGAATGAAGACCAATTCCTAACATATTACCTAACATTTTAGAAACATCATCATTTGCATTCCATTTTCATTTTATGTAAGTATAGTTATATCTTTATTAAATGTGGGTTAATGAACTAATGAGTTAACATTATTAAACTTATTTTAACAGCCTATTATTTTAAGCATTAGCATAATCAATTGCCATTGTTATCCAGTCAGCAATAGTTACAATGAATGTCTTAGTTTCATTTCTGTTGCTGTGTTAAAATATTCTGACAAAAAAACTTTAAGGGAGAAAGGGATTTGTTCACCTCACAAATCCTGGTTATAGTCTATCACTGCAGGAAAGTCAGGGCAGGAGCCTGACTTCCTGCCCTGTGAATGTGGTTAGTCACATTTACAGTCAAGAGTACTGAGAAATAAATACATGCATTCCTAACACCCAGTTCACCTTTTCAGCACATAGTCTAAGACCCAAAATAGGAAATGGTGCCATCCACTGTGGGCTGGGTCTTCACACATCAATTAACATAATCAAGAAGATCCCCCACAGACAGGGCCACAGGACAACCTGGTCTAGACAGTCCCTCGTTGAGACTCTCTTCCTGGGTGATTCTAAGTTGTGTAAAGTTGACAATTAAAAGTAATCATTACAGTGAATAAAAGTGAGATGAGGCTAAAGAGAAATGGACACTGAAAAAAATTTAAATATTCCTGACATGGAATATTTAATACGGTGTTAGGAAAGACTGGATCTGGTTAGAAGATTAAAAGCATTAATGTATAGTTTTACAAGAGCAAGGTCTATATTGCTATGTGTGATGGTCAGTGATAATTGTCAAATGGACAGGATCCAGAATCATCTGGGAGATGGGTCTCTGGGCATGCCTGTGGGCGACTATGTTGATTGTGTTAATTATAGTGAGAAGACCCAGCTATGGTGGGTGGTGCTGTTTCCTGGCTGGGATCCTGGACTATGTAAGTGGAGACATGGTGCTGAGCAGCAGCATGCATTCATCCCTCTCTGCTTCCTAATTGTGGATGCTGTGTAAGCAGCTGCTTCTAACTCCTGCCACCTTGACTTCCCCACCATGATACATCAGCCTTTGAACTGTGAACCAGAATAAGTCCTTTCTCCCTTAGATTGCTTTTGTCTGAGAATTTTACCACAGCAAAAGGAAAGGGAGCTAAAACACCATCTTTCCATGTTCAGTGCCTAAGCTGGTATCTGGGACTTAAGAATTCATTATGTCTTCATTTATGACCACCCCACTATAGGCAGTTATAGGTTTTGCAATCATATACATTTGTGACAAATGTAATTTACTTTCCTGTAGTGCTTAGTTTCTGTTTACGGCCTTTATTCTACTTAATAGCAGAATATTTAATTTAGCGATTTTCATAAAAATGAGTAAATCCTCTTCAGTTATTTCAGACTTAAAAATTACACACATTTATTATTTTTTCCTTCCCATTTCGTGGCCATCATGGTTTGGGAGTGACATGTCCCCTGAAAGGTCATGTGTTGAAGGCTTCGTCTACATTTTGTAGTTCTAATTAATGAGAAGTGGTTGGATTCTGAGGAATCTGACTTATTCAATGAATTAAGTCCATGTGCTTGATACCTTTAGTGTCAACTTGACACACCTGGGTTGAGGGAGCCTCAGTTGGGGAATTACCTCCACAGTACTGGCCTGCAGCCATGTCTGTGGGGCATCTTCTTGATTGTTGAGTGATGTGGGAGGGCACAGCCCACTGTGGGTGGTGCCACCCTGGGCAGGTGGGCCTGTGTTGCATAAGAAAGCAGGCTGATCAGGGGCCAGGGGATCAAGCCAGTAAGCAGTGTTCTTCCATGGCCTGTGCTCCAGCTCCTGCCTCCAGGTTCCTGCCCTGAGTTCTTACGTTGGGCTTCCTGATGAACTGTGACCTGGGAGATGTAAGACTAATAAACCCTTTCCTCCACAAGTTGGTATTGGTCAGAGTACTTGTTGCAGCAGTGGAGAGAAACTAGGACAGAAATTAGTACCAGAGAGTGGGGCACTGCTGTGATAGACCTGTCCTTGTTTTTAGGAGGATTGTGGAAGCATTTGGAACTTTAGGCTGAAAAAGCCATTGAGTTCTCAGATTTTGTTGCTGTGGATCTTGGAACAGTTATGCTGAAAGAGTTGTGAACAATGGAGGCTTGGCTTGTAAAGCTTCAAAAGGAATCAGAGGCTATGAGGGCTGTTTGTATGGTATTTTGAATTGAGAATCTGTGGATTCTGGTCGGCTGGGGATGAAGACTCAGCGGTGATTAAGAAGAAACCAGAACCAGAAGTAAAATCTTTGCTTTACTGGGACGATTGATGCTGGTTAGCTGGGGCTGAAAAATTAGCTGTAAGTAACAAGAGACCAGTATCACCATGGTGAAATCTCTGGAAAGCATTTCCTCAGGGTCAGCACACAGAAGTTGTGGTCGAGAGGGGATCTGAGCCCCTACCTCTAGCTGAAAGCAGGACTTGGGTAATATGTAAGTCTCCTGCATAGTTCTGTTGTTGAAAGCCTGAAGGGGTCACAGAAAGCAACTGAGGCTTGGCACTCTGAGAGGCAGGAAAGGCCATAGGTGAAGGTGCAGCTTCAGTTGCAGTGAAAACACCAGGATTGAAGGGGTCATGGAGAAATCTGGGGCTTTGCACCTCAAGAGGCAAGAAGAGGCCATTGGTGAAGGTGTAGCCTCAGTTTCAGTGGAGACTCCAGCTTTTTGGAGATGCCAAGACCATGGGATGACCACCAAGGACAGCAGTAGGTTGTGGAGTGGAGTCAGACTGGGTCTTTGAGACAAGCTGTGTGTGCTGTGGATGGCAGAGGTGGAGCTGCTAGAACCCTTTGGAGCCCAGAAGATGGTGAGTGAATCCCAGATGTCCAGCCTTGAGCTACTTTGCTGAACTTTTGTTTTGCTTAGGTGAGCCCAGTTCTTCCCTTTGAAATAAGACAGTAGGTTTTTTTTTTTTTTTTTTTTTTTTTTGATTTTACAGGAACCCCCAGTTAAGAGACTTTTAAAAGAAACTATGGACTTTTAAGTGTTTGGATTTTTTAAGGACTGTGAGGCTTTTAAGGTTGTACTGTGTTATGTTGTGATATTAATGTTAACATCATGTCTTGGGGATAAAAATTGGAAAAGTTATGGTTTAATAATTATGTGTTTGTGTGTCAAATTGACAAGGGGTCAATTGTGCTACGTAGCTTTAGTGTCAACTTGACACACCTGGGTTGAGGGAGCCTCAGTTGGGGAATTGCCTCCTTAGAACTGGCCTATGGCCATGTCTGTGGGGCATCTTCTTGATTGTTGAGTGATGTGGGAGGGCACAGCCCACTCTGGGTAGTGCTATCCCTGGGCAGGTGGGCCTGTGTTGCATAAGAAAGCAAGCTGAGCAGGGGCCAGGGGAGCAAGCCAGTAAGCAGTGTTCCTCCATGGCCTGTGCTCCAGCTCCTGCCTCCAGGTTCTTGCCTTGAGTTGTTACCTTGGGTTCCCTGAGGAACTGTGACCTGGGATATGTAAGCCAAATAAACCCTTTCCTGCCCAAGCTGGTGTTGGTCAGAGTATTTTGTTACAGCAATGGAGAGACAAACTAGGACATTCCTTAAGGGAATCATAACAAAATGACATTGATAGGTGGTGAGGTCAAATTGGAGAAAGAAGTCCATTGGATATCTCTCTCTCTCTCTCTCTCTCTCTCTCTCTCTCTCTCTCCTCTCCCTGCTTCCTAGTCCATTCTACCACACACTTCTACCACGATATTTTAACTCATCTTCATTCTCCAAACACTGGAATCACATGGCCATGAACTCAAATCTCTAAAATCATAAGTCAAAATAATTCTTTCTTCCCTTGAGTTGATCTTCTTAGGTATTTGTCACAGTCACAGAAAATTAACTGGGTACTTGACTTTAACTGTCTACTTGAGATGAGCTAAAATCACCTGGGAAATGAGTCTCAGTGAAGGATTTTGTATGTTGGGTTGGCCTATGGGCATGTCTATGGGGGATTGTCTTAATAGGTTCATTGATATGGGAAGACCCAGCCCATAGTGGGTGTCACCATGCCCTATGTAATGCCAAATTCCCTCCTGGGAGACCCACATGTGCTCTCTCAGCTCCCAGGCCCATGCCATCTTTATGCCTGATGGAAAAAACTGACAAAACCAGTACAATACATTCTATTCCGGTTTTTGTATAATTTATGATGTCCGGAAGAGAGTTAGGCCTTTCCCCTACATCTTGGCTGTGCTTTTTCAGATCTGCACTTGCCCGAGCACCAGCTAAAAATGGCGACTTCCCAACCTCCTTTGCATCTGTCCTTAGACCCCCTCCTCATGCAATTGAAGCTGACTGATTGGGTGGGAGGGGTGACTGTCTCCCTCTCTGTCTACCGGGTCTTTGGTTCATTAGGAGGACACACCTGTCCAACACCCTAGGCAGGGAGTCCTGAAGCGTATGAGTGGAGAAGTCGAGCTGAGCTAACAAGAAAGCAAGCATGGGCAAAGTCTTTTCTCTCTGTCTTGGCCTGTAGATGTGATATGACTAGCTATTAAAGTTCCTGTGCTGACTTCACTACAGTGATGAACTGTAACTTGTCATTATGAGCTGAAATAAATCCTTTCTCACCCAAGTTGTTTTGCTGGGATATTTTATCACAGCAACCAAAATTTAAACTAGAATTCTAGGTTTATTATTATACAAGACCAGTTGGGGGGAGATGTCATTTACACATGTTCAAATACAGAGTATGTGCTTTTTCTCCACAATTTCATCCAGTAAAGAGAGACTTGTCTTCTTTTGTGTCCTTCATAAATTCTCTCATAGGAGGAAGAATGTTCACCATTCATTTCCATATTAATTAGCATGGAGGTCAGTTTGTGACACATAAGTCTCAAAATAACTGTTTAGGGTGTATATGTATGTCATTCAACTGAGTTGGTAAAAATAAAAATAGATAAATAAATTTAACACCTATTTATTTTAATTTCCTAGATATATTACCCTGTAGTTGTAAGTCAGTTATTATCGCACATCTTTTTCTTTCTTTTTTTTTTTTTTTTGGTCTTTTTGGGACAGGGTCTCCCTGTAGCTCCAGTTAGAAAGTATTTTTGAACAGCCAAAAACATAATTGGAAAAGTTGAAGCAACCACATTATCAGAACATCAGCAGAGTAGGAAAAGAGTAGCTATTCCAAATATTTTCAGAAGGGATTTGTGATGTACTGTTGCTTGCACAAGATTCAGTACATTTTAAATTTATTAAAAACATGGGTTTTCTAAAGGTTATGGTGAGATATTGGAGTTTAACACTTTTGTCGAAACTATATGTCAAGAAAATTTCATGAAATGTAAGGATGGAGAATAGATGCGTAAAGATTTTTTCAAGGGTTACTTGTATATTTTCTTTTTTCTTTTTCTTTTTTCTGAGACAGGGTATCCCTGTAGACCCAGCTGGGCTGGAACTCACTATGTAGACCAGGCTGACCTTGAACTCACAGAAATCTGCCTGCCTCTGCATCCCAAGTGCTGAGGCTAAAGGCATGTGCCACCATACCTGGCCTACTTGTATATTTTCAAAATGACCAAGTTACATTTTAACCAATGCTTCCTTTGGAAAAATATAGAAATTGCTTCATTGTTGGGATTGATAAAAACAGAAGGCAGAAACTGGTCAGGTAGGGAAGAGACCCCAAGAATATCCTTTCTGGAGGCAGGAATGCCAGAAGACAGTTTTGCTTCTTGTTTCTTTGTCATCTCCTGCATTGGCACCTTTGCCTAGAGGCTGTTCATGTGACTGAAACTGAGAGAGATGGTTCTGATACTTGATTTGGTGAGCTGGACTGACCAGCTCATTCCCTTCCCATACTCATCACAGTTTCTGTCACAAATCCTTTATAAAGCCTCCAGACTAGTGGCTGGAGAGATGGCTCAGTGGTTATGAGCACAGATTTCTCTTGAAGAGGACCCAGGTTTGATTTCCAGCAGGTGACTAACAACTTTCTATATCTCCAGTTCCAGAGAAATCCAATGGCCTTTTCTAACTTCTGCAGGCATTGCATGACACAGGTACACTTGCATATATGCAGGCAGTACACTCATACACACAAAAATAAAAATAATACAAAATATTTAAAATAAAAAAGCCTCCAGACTAGCAGCTTGATCGTACCTTATTTTCTAGAACCCCTCCTGTTATGTAAGAGCTCTGTTTATGCTCTCTCTCTCTCTCTCTCTCTCTCTCTCTCTCTCTCTCTCTCTCAAGCTCCTAAGCACTATTACCTCTAAAACTTACCCTCTGTGGCCTGTGAATTTCATTCTTTGAATTCTTGAAACAAAACCCCAAAAATCCACTGGCTCAGGTTTGCTTAGTGATCTTGAGTTGTCCTGGACCTTAGCCCTCAATGCCATGTTCATCAAGAGCCTAGAAAGGCTCTACTGTTCTCAAAAACACCCCTGTATTCAAGTGGCAGGGTCACCTTATATTTAAGTAAATACGGTGCTTCTCATGGAGTTGTGGGCCTTGGCTGTTTGCCCTTTCATGAGAACTTTTCCCGAGATCTCTGTTCCTCTGCCCTCCAGCCCGTAGCATAGACTGAAATCTCTGTAGGCCTCTAGATAATGCTTTCAGGGTTTGAAATCTCTTTGTTAACTTATGTAGCACATTTGAGTGAAACAAAAGCTGTTTTTCAGAATTGCTACTGGGTCATGGGGATTACTTGTGTTGAGAGTTGTATGTAAAGATAGGGCCTCTTAGAATTAACTGTAGAAGCTATAATGTAAGCCTCCTCTACCCTTGGGGAACTTGGTTGTATGATGCTATTTTTTTTTAGTTGGTTGTTTTTTGATATGAAGAGGAAAAGAAATCCATCCATGGAGTTAATAACAACTTTTCTGTGTGTTTGATTTTTTTTTTTCATTTTATGACTTATTTTATACTTTAAGACATAGTACTCACTTATAGTGGTCTTATGATTGGTTACTAAAACTTTATGCTGAAAGAGGAATCAAAATTAAAATGAAGAACAGTAAAGACTTCAAATCTACCTTGAGAAACAAATACCACAGTTATCTAGTACAGCAATTGCTCTCAGTATCTGCTGCTGCAAACGTTACAGAAGGAATTTCTACTTAGTTGTATGTGATAGGACCACATAAGCATCTGTGTTGATAATCATGTAGACCCTAACATAAACCCACAATATTGTAATAGTTAAGAAATTATGTGGGGAAGCCTATAAAAACTGTGAAGGAACTAAACTCATGGTTCAGATTTTTAAGGAGGAAACCCTACTTGAGTTTACTTGTATGAATAAACTTTCTCAACTTCTCCATTTGAGTCTCTTGGCTGCCTTTTCTGTGTGTGGCAGGTGGTGGGCTCACTGTGTAGACCAGGATGGCCCCAATTTCACAGAGATCCACCTGCCTTGGCTTCCCAAGTGCTGGGATTTAAGGCGTGTGCCACCACACCTGGCCTTCTAATACTGTTTTGACTTTGACTTTTAGAGGTGTTACTAGAGCTGACAGGGTCAGACAGAGCCTGGTTCTGGCAATTCTAACAAGCTAGGTTCAGTCACCAGTTCTACACATACACACACACACACACACACACACACACACACACGCACACACACACACGCACACACCCTAATAGCAAGAAGCAAAGAAAGATGTATTCAATATGGCCAGAATGGGAAGAGAAATAAAGATGTCTATTGACCTCAAAGTCCATCTTTGGTATCCTGACAGGAGGTTCAGGTTTAAATAGAGGACAAGAAGTATGCACAGCTCCGCAGTTTTGTTCAGGTGTGGGCATGCCCATTCTTGAGTCATCACTGTCTCAGCTCCATTCTCTCTTGAAAGGTGTTCTGGTAAGTTGGCAGAAATCTCTCTGTGAAATCTCTTTCCAGGAGACATGCTTCTTATCTGGCTGGCTCTAGACTCTCAGTATTCTCCTTATCCCAACATGATATCCCTGGGGAAATTAAAATTTCTCGGGGGCACATTGTCTCAATATTCTGATAGCCAAGGGAGGGGCACAGTGCCTCTTTAGAATATCTTTGCTCCAGCCAGACCAGTTACAGATCAGGTAAGATCAGACCAACTGAACCAATCCATTAGACTCTAGTTTCCTCTTATTATATACTTTTTCTCAAATGAAACAGCGTGATCACCTTTTCTACACATGCTCCTTTTCTTCCTTCTTGTTTTTAATGTCTGAAACCTAAGACATAATCTTGATGCACTAAAAAAAGATGCCATATATATATACATATGAATATAAATATATATATTTTCTGGTATGATATAAATAGTGGCACACCTGTGCTTGCATAAAAATTCAAATCTAATGCATTCAAGATTCTAAATCTAACTATTACAAGTTTACAGAAGTCACTGGGAAAAGAGAAACAAGTTCAAGTCCTACAAAGAAGCAATCAGCCACATTCGGAACATGATTAATGCTCCAAGACAAATGACCCAGTTTTCCTCAGCAAGTATATGACATACAGGGGAAGGAAATTAGAGATTAAACCTAGGAAGAAATCAAATGTGGTATAGGAGCTTTGTTTGGGTTTTGAATTGAACAAACCAACACGAAATACATCTTTAAGAAAGTCAAATAAATTTGGATATATAGTGCATATTAGGAAATAGTAAGAAATTTTTGTTAATTTGATTAGCTGTAGTATGACATTGTATTTATATGATTAACCAATAAACAAAGCAACACCAATGATAAAATGTCATTGACATGGGACTGGGGAGTGCATACTTAGCATGTCTAGGCCTTAGGTTCTGTCCCCTGCGTCAAATAAATGGAGCAGGATATTACATCCCTGTAATTCCAACACTCTTGGAAGGTGAAGACAGGAGGGTCAGAAGTTCCAGATCATCCTAGAGAACATGGGTGAACCTGGGATACATGAGACCCTATTGTTACTGTCTAGCGGTCTTAATCAGGTTCATTTTATCTGTCAATTTAATAATTAAATGGAAGAAAAAAATCTCAGACATGACAAGTAACAAACTTTATTAAAAGCAAAGAAACACACACATGCACACAGCAACACAGAGAAATGCTCTCCAAAAATGGGGAAGACATTCAGAAACTGAAATCCAGGTACCCCAGAAGTACTTAGTTCCTTTAAGTGCTTTTGATGATATTGTCAGGTTCCCCTCTCTAATTTTAAGCTAGTCAACTTAAACAAGAAGTGGATGCTGACAGGCCAGAGCTCCAAGCTGAGATAGATCCAGTGCTGCATGACTCTAACACCAAATCAGCAAATCAGTTGAAGGGGTCCTGTTGGAGTTAAAAATAAGGCCTCCTGCTAAGAATAAAATCCATCAGATTTTTTTCTATTACAATTTACCTCCCTTTCTAGTCTCTCACTATCTCAAAATAAATAAGTAAATAAAGTAAAAGAATGACAGTGGTTTAAGTGAGAATGTCCCCCATAAGCTCCAAGTATTTGAGCATTTTTGTCCCCAGTTGGTGGCCC
The DNA here is from genome assembly GCF_000622305.1 of Nannospalax galili. Classification (NCBI taxonomy): domain Eukaryota; kingdom Metazoa; phylum Chordata; class Mammalia; order Rodentia; family Spalacidae; genus Nannospalax; species Nannospalax galili. Next base: position 2,348,662 of record NW_008345224.1, read on the forward strand.
TGTTTTGGGAAGTCTTAGAAGGTGTGGCTATGCTGGAGGAAGCATGTCACTGTTAGTGGGCTTAGAGAGCTCTTAAGCTTGGCCCAGTCTCCAGTCACTCTCTTGCTCCCTATGCCTGCTTGAAGATGTGAGCACTCTGTCTGCTTCTGCTCCAGCCACCTCCTCCCAGCATGCCTCCCTGCCATGATGGACTGTAATTCCATTGGAACTCTAAGTGCAAATAAACTCTTCCTTTTATAAGTTCCTGTTATATGAGCTTGTCCTCTGTCTGGCAAATTAAACTGACAAGCTATAGCCACACCTCCTTCCAAAACTTGGTTGCACTTGCTCATCTAGGATTATAAATTTGACTGTTGACCTGCAAGTAAAGGAGGGTTAGGGGAGAGTCAGTCACCCCTCCCACCCAATCAGTTGGCCTTAGCTTCATGAGGGGGATGGACTATGGATAGAGACAGGGGAAGCCAGAGAGAGAGAAAATGGTCTTTGCTATCTTGGGCTACTGCCAGGAGGTCAGAGAGTACCCTCCACAATGCAGGAAGGAAGCCTACATTGCTCTGGTAGTAATCCTAATAAATCCTTTTGTTCACCAAATTGTAGTTTGGAGGAATATTATCTCAGTTTGTTGTAAAGATGATGGGAGGAGGGAGCTGGAAGCTGCACAGACCTCCCAGAAGTAAAATTTAGTACCATTCCCTTGGTCATAGTCTATCACAGCAACAGAAAAGTAACTAATACAGTAGTGAAAAGGAAATCATACATAGATCTTACAGCTGTTTTTCAATTCAAGGGTTATTATGATTGAACACTTCTCTCTTCAAAATAATAACAGTCTACTATTTTAGCAGGAACATGGGCAGTTAAGAATGAAGGAATGATGAGGAAAACTTCACCTTTTCATCCTCCTAAAAATGTTTATTTTTTTATTGTGCTTAGTTAAGATAGACCATAGACCAAACATTTTCTATAGTCTAAGTAAATAGGATTTCCAAAAATAACATTGCACAGTTTATCATAAATGGTCTCATGATTAACTTCATAGACACCATGGTTAAAATACTGAATTTTACAGTGATATGTTGTCTCAATTAAGGACTGTATAACTAGTATCTAAAAGGCTTTGACTTTAAGGGGCTACTGGGGCAGATTATCTTTTGGTGATAAGACACTTATTAGAAGTTATTTATGCCATACACTGACAGACAGAAGGCATGATAGAGGCTCTGAGGAGAGATAAGGCCCAAGTTAAAAGTAGGAGTCCCTTTTGGTTTGGCTTTTTAGATGAAGTGGGGAGGTTCTACAGTACTTGATTGACAGATAATCCATAATATGTAATTGCAGTCCTGCTTTCTCATTCCTTGTCAGCATGGGGAAGGGAGGGATTCTGTTAACCAAGGACTTGTACGCAGAAATAGCTATGAATGTGGGGTGACCAAGAATTTAGAAAATCAAAATAATGGAAGCACTTACAAAACTGTGGTCTTGGCTAACAGTATCATGAGGGAGATTCACAATCTTTTTGATTGTATGAAGGAACTGGAAGACATGAAATGGTTGGCATTCCTCTAGAGAAAAGTAATTAAGCTTTTCTTCTCCTTTTCTTTTTTCCCCTAGGAGGTTTACCCTGACTTCAGAAACATACCCACTCTCTAGTGTTGTGCCCACCCCCATCAGCCTTCCTGTTTGCAGCCTGGCACTCTTAGAGTAGAAGTATGGTCTATTAAGAGAAAACTCTGTCTGGTCAAAAGAAAAGATTCTTGGGCCTTGGTGAAGACCCAATAGCCCAGTTGGGCCTGGTCAAACACCTGGCCAAGGCACTACCCTAAAAAGACAGGCCCACCTAAGCCATGCTAAAGAATCAGGTAGAATAAAACAACAGATAATATATTTTCCTTCTCAGAATCCCCACCCCTAGCACATCAGCTTACTAGGCTTCAGCTCATGCAGCTTTGTAAGTCTGCCTGCTTTTCTGAATTACTCAGAAAATGTGGATTGGGCTGAAGAGATGGCTCAGTGGTTAAGAGCACTGGCTGCTATTGGGAAGGATCCAGGTTTGATTCCCAGCCCCCACATAGCAACTAACAACCATCTTAATTCCAGTTCCAGGGGATCCGATGCCCTCTTCTGTCCTCTGAAGGCCATTGCATGACATGGGTGTACCTTCCTACCTGGAAGCAACATACTCATACACATAAAATAAAAATAAAAATAAATAAAATGTGTGAATGACTTTTATAAATGGACATAATTTGGTCTAGTGACTTTTAATTAACCCAGAAAAAACATATGCTCTGTGTCTTGCAGCCTCAGCACTTGATCTTGTTTACAGGGAACCGCATTTTGACAGTCCTCCTAAAAAGATAATAATGAATGTGGGTGTGCTTGAGAATTAACATATCAAAGCATTGAAAGGCAGCACATCCATCTCCATTTCACATCATGAAGATTAGGAAGAGCAGGTGACCTTGAGTGATGGGCTATTCTTGACTATGGATAAAAAGACTGGATGGTATGTTAAGATTACGGTGGAGCCGAGCTTTTACTTCCCCAATTGAAGCTGGAAAAACCATTTTGAATAAAATCAGGGTTGGGCTGGGCACAAGGATACAGTTCCAGGGACAGAGTTCCAGCTAGACAGTTTTCACAAGCACAATTATAGGAAACAGATGGTTCGAAGAGAAATCTAGGGGAATGAGTAACTTCTGAGTTTGGAGTCACTCTTATAAACTAAATTTAAGAGTTAAACTATTTGTTTAGGTAGCTATAATCTTGGCTGCAAGAAAAGGGTGACTTCTTTTCTTCTTTCTGTCTCTTTTCTAATCATGCTTGCCCTAACACTTTGGGCTTCCCCAACATTTTGGGCCTTCTCACTTTTAAACTCCCACCCTGCCATGTGCCTGCTAGTCTGCCATGTGTCTGACCTCAATGCCAGCTTACACAGCATGGCTTTTACTTTCCCTCCTCCATTCTCCTTGTTCTGGCAGCTGCTGAGCTGTTAGAGCTCACCTGCTCTGAGGGTTTCTCTTTTAAATTCTAATAAAATGTTCTTCAAGTTTCTGTTTGATTCCATTTTGAAATTCTTTTATTAATGAGACTAAGAAACCAAATGGGGACCCAAATTTCCTCTGTATCTGCTTGAAGGCAGCCGTCTTAAAGAGGCTCACCAGAGTTCCTGGGATGACCCAAAACAGGACTGCACAACAGAGGGTAGATAAGGTGTTCTTTGAACTCACAGACAGATAATCCCTCTGGCTATGCTGCAACACAAGCAGGGAGGGACAGCAAGGAGCACTGTGTGACTTCCCTTCCAGAGAACACTGCTCTTGTCTCCCTAGGGAAATGGTATATTTTGAGGTGTCTTTGAGTTTGCTAAAGGCCTTTTCTCTTGCCTCAGGTGGGCTTAGCTCAGGGGTCTAGGATCCTGGAAAATTCAAGGGCTGCAAAGCTATACCAAGCCAGTAGCTCTGGTGTTCTTATTGAACAGAACACATTCACAGAATGAAATTCATAGAGGGTGAGTTTTAGAGGGAAGTTTACTATAGAGTCATAGAGGAGAGAGAGAGAGAGAGAGAGAGAGAGAGAGAGAGAGAGAGAG
>NW_008345224.1:2352344-2376623 GCF_000622305.1 Nannospalax galili
GAGAGAGAGAGAGAGAATGCTCTTGTATAGCAGGAGGGGTCCCAGAAAATGGAGTACTATTGAGCTGCTAGTCTGTAGTCTGGGGACTTTTTGAAGGACTCATAGCAGAAACTGGGGTAAGGCATGGGGAAGGAGGATCAGGTCAGTCCAGTTGACCCATCCAGGTGTCAGGTGCCTCCTCTCAGTGTGTGTCATATTCTCCTGTATAGCTTCCAGGCAAGGGTAAGAGATAACTAGAAATCAGGAGCCAGAACTCCTCTTGCATTCCTGGCCTCCAGCAAGAACATAATTTGGGATTACTTTTTGGTATCCTTGCCCTACCTGACCAGTTTCTATCCTCTGTTCACATCACTAGCTTGCCTTTTTGCTTGTCTTAGAAGCAACTTTCCTGATCTACAAGATAACTAACATTTAAGATAAAATCTACTCTTGGGTATGTTTCCTTTCATTGCCCAAACTTCACAAGTGACTTCACCGTGTGTTTTCTTTTCTGCAATTCTTGCCTGAGCCCCTGTGGCCTTTTCATCATATTGTAACTGTTTCAGCATTTAGCACCACCCCTCCAGTCACCCCAGGAACATGCAAAGACCAGGCCAGCATGCTCTACATAGAGAGTTCCATAGTAAGATTTTCTCTCAAAACAAAACAATAAAAATAAAACAGAACAGAACAAAACAAAACAAAAATAAAATCAAATATTAAAAAAATAGGAAAAGAGAGGTAAATGTGTGATTCATTTCAATACTAGGAGATACTTGGGGGGAAACAAAATTTCTTATGAATACTGTGTCACGTTCCCCATGGCTATAGATACTAATGACATATGAAATTGGATTATTGCTTACCTTTTTGTTTTCTGATTGTAACACTTGTTTGTTGACATTTAGAGCTTCATCCTAAAGAAAAGAGACTTTAGAAAAAAAGTACATTAAATGTGTTTGATAATTTCCTTGGTTTGATATTTTTGTGTTTCCTAATAATTTCATTCCTAACAACAGGAACTATTTCTGGATTGCACTTGGAAAAAATAAACTGAAGAAATGCTTTATTTTTGTTTTTCTTTTTCTGTGACAGATATTTGACTTTTTTCCCAAGCTTCTTTCAATCCTCTAGCTATATAAATTTATGCAGTGATGATTCAAGGGAGAGCGAATTGATTTGATTAAAGGACCAGAGCAACCAAATTCTCTCTTTCATCATGGTTTAGGGCTGGGAGTCTGTATTAGTTACTTTTCTGTTGCTGTCATATGACACCATGACCAAGGCAACTTATAGAAGGAAGAGTTTATTAGAGCTTATGGTTTCAGGGGTAAGGGTCTGTAATATCAGAGGAGGTATGGTACAAGGAGGTGGTTGAAGGAGAAAGCCAAGTGATAACATCTTCAAGTAGGCACAGGAAGCAGAGAGAGACTGGAAATCTGGCAAGACTTAAGAACTCTCAAATCCTATGACCAAGTGACATGCTTCCTCTATCAAGACCACAACTCCTAAAACCTCCCAAATCAGAACCACCAACTGGGGACAAAATATCCAAGTACTTGGAGCCTATGAGCCTATGGGGAACATTCTCATTCAAACCACTACATTCCACTCCCTGACTCCCATAGTTCGCGACCATATAAAATGAAAAATTCATCTAGAAGATTTTCAAAAGTCCCTCTATTCTTTACCACTTTCAATACTATTCAAAATTCCAGAGTCCAAAGTCTATTCTGAAACTCATGACAATATCTTAACTGTAAGACCATATAAAATCAAAAGACAAATTATATATTTCAACACACAGTGAAACCAAATACACATTCACATTCCAAAAGGGAGGAATAGGGGCATAGTGAGGAAATACTGGACCAAAACAAGACTGAAAGACCAGCAGTGCAAATACCAAATCCAGTAGCTTCATGTCTGACTTTTGGGACTTAACTTCCGAAGGGATTAGATGGCTCAGTACCTCCAGATTTGTCTTGTGCAACATACATCTCTCTCTTGGACTTATACTACTCCCTGTAGGCAGCTCTCATTGGCCAATGTCTCATGACTCTAGCATCTCCAAGACCTTCTTGGGGTCTCCCCTGCCAACCAGCTTTCACCTTCCCATCTTCATTCAATGCCTTTCAGGGCCTCTTGACGTTTTAGGGCCTTCTTTATGCAGAAAAACCCCTGCTGCATGCTGTCTGACCTGTGTGGCTCTCTGAAACTGTGAAGGAAGAACCTGTGACCCCTTCACTCTTGCATCTTTCATGCCTCTAAAGCCAGCACCATGTGAACGACCCTGCCAGGTTTGGCGGCCAGCCTGGGATGGACCGGACCCTGTTCTGCTTCATCCATATTTTTTTCTGTGATTTTTCTAGGAACATAAAATCCCTCCCACATTTTCCTTTCACAAGTTTGAGGATTAGCTGGATGTGGTCTTGCCATGAAGATACTCTTTCTATTGTTTAAATGAAAATCTCTAGGCCTCTCCTTAATCACTCTAGTGGTCTTATCAAAGAGTGCCTCTCCTTCAGCATATGCCTTGGCTGCAGCATTAATCTTCCTAGTGCTCTTTTTCAATCCAAACTCTTCATTATGCGTTTCTTTCTGCTCCACTTGCTTTTTTCATTGAGGATCTCCACAATATTCATCATTAATAGCCATGCCACGATTTTTACATTAGGCTTTCTTGAAATTTCCTTTGCCAAAGAAATTAGTCCATTACTTTTCAACTTAGCCCCAGGCAAGCTTTTAGGCAATAGGCAAATTCCAACCAGACTCTGCAAAATTATCCGAGTTAGTGCTTAAGACCTTATTCCCCTCTGGGACTACATTGTTATCAGCACAACATTCTTCAAGGCTCCTAGTAGAAAAGGCTCATTAAACTCTCCTTATAGCAATTAACTAATCCAAACTTCCAAAGTCTTTCACATACCTCCAAAACTGCACATGGTCAAGTTCTTCACAGCCAACATCCCTCTCTCAGTACCAGCTTCTGCATTAGTGACTTTTCTGTTGCTGTGTTAAGACACCATTACCAAGGAAGCTTACAGAAGGAAGAGTTTATTAACACTTACAGTTTCAGGGATAAGTTTTCATAATGGCAGGAGAGGCATGGTGGCAATGGTGGCCAGAGCAGAAAGATGAGCAATCACATCTTCAAGCAGGCATGGGAAGCAGAGAGAGACTAGAAATCTGGCAATGTATAAGAACTTTTAAATCCTGCCTCCGGTGATGTGCCTTCTGCAACAAGGGCACACCTTCTAAAACTTCCCAAAACAGAGCCACCAGCTGGGACAAAATGTTCAAATATTCTCTATGGGAGACATTCTCATTCAAACCAACACAAAGACCTTCAGTCCTGATTGCTTCATTTTGCATCTTTTATATGTGCATGTGTGTACACATGTTCATATTCACATGTGTACATGTAAATGTATGTGTAAGTGTGGATACATGTGTGTGCATGCATGTGGAGGCTTGAAGTTACCCTTATTTGTCATTGCTTAGAGTCATCTACCTCAGCTTTTTGAGACAAGGTCTCTCACTGTACCTGGAACTCAACAAGTAGTGAGTCCTAGGGATCCACCTGTCTCTATCTTCTCTGTGCTGAGATCTCAGTACATGCCATTGCACCTAGCCATTTTACTCAGGTCTTGGGGATCCACCTCAGGTCAGCATACTTGCACAGCAATCACTTTTCTGAGTGAGCATCCCCCGGATTCCCCACTTTGCTTTCCTGCTTCTTATTTTGTGTATGAAGTGTAGCAGTTTACATCATGGACTTGAGTTTGACTCCCAGCACCCATAAAAGGTGGCTCACAACTGCCTGTAATTCCAGCTCCAGGGAATCCAGTGCCCTTTTCTAGGTTTAAGTAGAGGGTTTTGAAGTTAGATTGATATTTAAATAGAAAGCCAGAGTTATGCACAGCATAGCAGTCCTGGTCAATGTATGGTCCTGCTTAACATTCACCCATCATTGTTTTTACAATTAGCTCTTAAGTTGTCTAACAAGTTGTAATCCCTTCTGACTGGCCTAGGTTTTAGGCTTTCTTTTCTCCCAGCATGTGATTTCTAGGAGAATTCTACTTTCCTGGGTTCCACTTTTTCAATAGTTTCAGAACCAAAGTGAAGGACACAAATGCCTCTTTAGACTGCTGATGCAGAGGAAATCTGGGTCTCCCTTGGGGATCAGTTGCCTTAATAAAAGAATTTAAGAATGGACTGAAATGAAAGCTTGAGGACTGTTGAATTACAGTTTAGAAGAAAAACTCCCAGGGTAGGCAAGCTGTGACTCTAGGCAGCTGTCAGGAGGAGGAAATGGAGGAGAAGAAGAAAAGCCAGGCCATTTTAGAAAGCATGGAAGTCAGACACATAGCAGACTAGAAGCAGATGTTAAGGAGGGTAACTTTAGACAAAAAGTCAGGAAGCCCCAAATGTTGGTGCAACCCAAAGAGCTAAGGAAAGTATGTTAGAAAAGAGAAGAAAAGGGAAGTTACCTTTTTCTGAACAATTAAAAAAGTTGGATGGACTTATGAAGCCTCATGGGCTGAGGTGTAGTAAGTGATGTGCTAGGGGTGAGGATGCTAGAAAGGAAAAGTTCATGATCTCATTAAAAGACTATTCTATCTCTTTATCATGGCTTAAGGTGAACCTGTCTTCCTAGGGGAGGTCCCTTGGCCAGAAGACTGACCCTGCACAACTGGGTTATTAGGTTGCCACCCAGGCCAGAGACTTCTATTCTTTTGACCAAGATGAGTTTCTCTTAAAGGGACTTTACTACTTTTCTAAGAATACCTTCATCCCTGCCAGGCCAGTTGCAAGACCAACATCAACCTCTGTGTGTTCTGTTTACTTTCTTACTGTTGGGTATGACACATCCTTCCTCTTCCATTGTCCACTCCCCAAAACAAATGGCTTGCCATGGATTCTCAATTGACATACTTTCCAAGAGATATGGGAAGGCTTTCTCAGCCAACAGGTGCTGCACACACCCACCCACTTGAAATGCACTGCTTCACAAAGCCACAAAGTATTTGCAAAGCATTTGGGATGGAATTGGAATCACACAACCTGAAGACTGAGGTGTTTGAGTCCCACTTCAGTTTGTCCTGGTTAGATGTGGACACTTAAACAGTACTCAGCTTTAATTCTTTTTGCTGCTAGGATAAATTATTACTTTTTATTCATCTTGTTTGATTGAAAGTTAAGTATGATTTTTAGACAAGTCTTTGTAACTTTCTTGGTAGGAATGAATACGTTCTAAAGAGACACTATACCCTGCCTTTAGCTATCAGGCTATTGCAACAATGGACTCCAAAAACTTGAGATTTCCTCAGGAATCTCATGCTGAGAGAGGGGAAAAGCTGAAGACTGCTGCATCCAGGGGAGGAGCATGTCTCCCAGAAAGAGATTTCACAAAAGCCTAACAGCTTGTCAGACCACTATGGATGAAAAGGTTCCCAGAAAATCCTGCATCTTGTACCAAGTTTCCTGAAAGACTGACCAACTGATTAGAGCTCTGAACATTGTGGAAAGCCTGCAATGTGGAATGTTCGGAGCCTAATTACCACTTATCTCAGGCTACCTTTAGCCCCTAAATAGCCATGTCTTTGCCCATCTCTGTTTCTGACCTAACATCCCGTGACTAACAGATAAAAACCTTTTGGAATGTATTAACTTAGCAGATCACCAGGTCCCCCCAATTGAAAAGCCAAGAATGTCATCAGATAGCATCTGAGACCTATAGTAGACACCCCCCACGTCCCACTTTTCTATGACTTGCCTACTGAATTTATCCACCAATGTATTTTTCTCGATTTAAGACTTTTCTTTGTTCTGTTACTATTAAAATGTAATGAAACTGTTACCACGCTGGAACGTGGAGTTGGGGTAAACAGAATCTGTGTTCCCAGGCCATGGTCACTCATATTTGGCTCCAGAATAAACTCTTGTCCCCTTGCTTTTCACTATTTCTTGCCCATTTACTTTGCATATTGAGGTCGGTGGCTGACTTGCCAGGTCCCAGGCTCTGACTCTAAGTGTGGCAACACTGTACACTCTGAAGATTTATTAAGAATATACTTGTCCTTGTCTGGATCCCATAGTGAGCAGACACATTGTCATAGTTTGCTCTGTGCTTTTGGACTCACAAACACACACTGGCAAAAAGTACATGTAGCTATGGAGTGCTCTCATCTCCTCCTCTGGTTTTTCCTCTTCTGATTTTTCATTAACAACAGAGAACTATGTCTAAAAAATTTTAAATACATTTTTGCTAAGTACCAGAAAACTTTCAACACATTTGTACTTACTGATATACCCATCATCAACATGGAAAAAAGTCCATTTCTCCATAGTCTTACCAACTCTGACTACTATCAACCATTTCTTTTAAAAGACTTTCAACTCTAATGATTGATGAGGTGATTTGAGTGAGAAATATCAGTTCTACTTGGTGGCACTCTTTGTGGAAGCTTAGGGGGAATGTATTTGCTAGAAGAAGCAAGTTAATGATACAAGGTGGGCTTTGAGAGTTCACAGCCTTTCACCACATTGTTGATCTCCCTGCTTCCTGTGCCTGGTTGAAGATGCAAGTGCTCAGTTTTCTGCTCCAGCTGTCTCCTGCCATGCCTCTCCTGCCATTAGTGGACTCTCATTCCTCTGGGACCATAGGCCCAAATAAACTCTTTCTTCTTTAGGTTGCCTTGGCCATGACGTTTTATCACAGAAAAGCAGTAATACAATTGAAAATGGTATCTTGTTTTTGTTTAAACTTGTACTTCCAAAAGTCTAAAGTTTGTGGTAACAACTTCCCAGACAGAGGTTGACAAAAGAAATAGCTCTCAAAGGAATAAAAATATTGATCATTTTGGAGTCAAATATGACTGACCATGTTCCAGGAACAGATTTAGATCTTCCAAACACTATATTCTAATAAAATAGCAATTTCATAAAGTTTTTTAATATAAACAGAATAAATAATACTATAAATAAAGACAATTTTCAAATATTTTGGTGGAAATAATATAAGAAAAAACGGGGGTCCCTTCTCAGGGATCTTAATCTCATTCATGAAAGAATTTAAGAATGGACTCAAACAGAAGCTTTAGTACAATTTTATTAGAATTTAAAGAAAAATTCTCAGGGCAGGCAAGCTGTAAATCTCAGCAGCTACCTACCTTGAGGAGGGGAATGGTGGGGAGGAGGAAAAAGTCATTAAGCCGTTTTTTTTAGAGCTGGCAAGAAGGTCAGACACTAGGCAGACTAGCAGCTGCATTGGGGAGAGGAAGGGAACTTTACAGAAAATGTAAAGGATGCCAAAATGTTGGGGCAGCCCAAAGCATTAGGGAAAGTATGGTTAGAAAAGAGATATAAAGAAGAAGTTATATTTTTTTTTGAAGAATTCAGAAAATTGGGTAAACAGGAAAGCTACTTACTTGTCTGTGGCCTGGTCCAAAAGCACTGTGCTAAAGGATGGAATTCTGGGCAGGAAACATTCACCATGTCATTAATGCACTAGGTATTCCACTTATGTCTTTAACATGACTTAAAGTGAAATCACCCTCCAAGGCAGGATCCTGTGACTAGGCGACTGAACAGGAAATCTGGAAAGTTAAGGTCCCACCCAGGCTAGAAATTCCCATCTTTCTGATCAGATTTCTGTTAAGGGACTTTTTTTTGCTACTCTAACAGGAACATCAGGTAGGCGGTTACAGAAAAGCAGAGAAATCTGTCCTTGCCCTCAGATGCTATCTGATGATATCTTTAGCCTTTTAAGAGTTGGTAGAAGCTAGTGGTCTGCTAGGTACATACATTTCAAAAAGTTCTAGCCAGGCATGGTAGCACACGCCTTTAATCCCAGCACTCAGGAGGCAGAGGCACATGGATCTCTGTGAGTTCAAGGCCAGCCTGGTCTACATAGTGAGTTCCAGGACAGCTGGGGCTACAGGGAGACCCTGTCTCAAAAAGACCAAAATAAAAAGGTTCCAGGTGATAGTCACAAGGATGTTAGATCAGAAAGGTAATAGCTAATCAAGGGGTAAAGATAACCAAAGATAATTTTTAATTAGGCTCTAGATCTGCAACATTGCAACCTTCTTCACAGTTGTTAATGTTCTAATAAATTATTCAGCCTTCAGAAAGCTCAGTGGAAAGTGAGGCTTCTTTCTGGGAGTTTTCATTCACACAGATTTCAAAGAGGCATTTGATAAATTGAAGAGGCATGTGAAATCAGGCTTGACTACAATATTTCTGAAATAGAAAACTTACCTACTCACATGTAGTTTAGAATTTTGAGAAATGAGAAGTGGACAGAAGTTAAAGAAGAGAGATATCATTGGGACAACCTGGGGAAAATCCCTTCTACAACCTTTAAGAGAACCAGCCCAGCTGTAACATAAGACAAACTCATTCCCCATACTGCATGCACTTTTGGCTTTGTGTTCTGATCCCATTAGTTTGGTCATAGTTTTTGTTCCTGTTGTTTGTTTGTTTTTGATTTTTTGAGACAGGATATCCCTGTAGCCTCAGCTGACCTGGAACTATCTATTTAGACCAGGCTGGCCTCAATCTCATAGAGGTCGGCCTGCCTCTGCCTCCCAAGTGCTGGATTTAAAGTTCAGCACCACTATGCCCTGCTTGATATTAGTTTTAAACATGTGATTTGACAGCAGTGGACCAAGCATGCATTGAGCTTTGTGCCACTAATTCAATGTGGCACTTAAAAACCTGAAATTATTTCATGGATCTCATAAGCTTTTCCTGCTGTTTTACTAATGGTCCATGTGTGAAAGAAAACAAAACAGCAGAGTCACACCCTGAGATGGAAAACCCACCCTTCCCACAGATCAAAGATGAACTGTTGACACTAATTAAGACTTATGCACAGCATACTTTATCCCATGCATTCCTGGATGATGTTTGTGCTGGACAGGTTTAGTGTCAACTTGACACACCTGGGTTGAGGGAGTCTCAGTTGGGGAATTGCCTTCATTGGACTGGCCTGTGGCCATGTCTGTGAGGCATCTTCTTGATTGTTGTGTGATGTGGGAGCGCCCAGCGCATTGTGGGTGGTTCCACCCCTGAACAGATGGGCCTGTGTTGAATAAGAAAGCAGGTTGAGCAGGGGCCAGGGGAGCAAGCCAGTAAGCAGTATTCGTCCTTGGCCTGTGCTCCAGCTCCTGTCTCCAGGTTCCTGCCCTGAGTTCCTACCTTGGGCTCCCTGATGAACTGTGACCTGGGAGATGTAAGCTGAATAAACACTTTCCTCCCCAAGTTGGTATTGGTCAGAGTATTTTGTCACAGCAGTGAAAAATAAACTAGGACAATGTTCAAAGAGGAAAACTGATTTTTCCATTGCAGCTAAGAGGGTAGATGGTCATTCATGCTCTAGCAAGAGATGGACAAACTCTCAGTTATCTGTGCACTGTAAACCATTGAAATTTCCAGATTCACAGACCCACAAAACAGATGATGATGAAATGTGCTGAGTGGTTACTCTGGGTCCAGGTGCCTTTATTTCTCAGTGGTTCTTCTCAATGTCTTTATCTAATACTACCACCTCATGAATTTGTTACACTCGTTTGACAGACAGGTATAGGGAGGCTGTCACTTTTTCAAAGTTGTAGGATTGGTAAGTGAAGTTATTGCCTTTCAAATCCAGGTAGTTTGGGTTTGAGTCAAAGTGTTCATCAAAAATTCTGTGGCAATGTGCACAGTTCAGTGATGGAAACAATAGGGCTGTGATCACACATACTCCTAAGACAAACAAAAACAAAAGCAAACCACACACACGTACACACACAAAAATTTTATTACTAATTTTTGTAATAACAGAAGTAAAGCTGCTTGAAATGTCATAATGAGTCATTGGTTTTATATATATATATCTAATTAAATCTATAGCCCAGTTTTAATGAACAGCATTGTATGTATGTGCAGTTTGTGTGTGCATGCTTATGTATATATACATATGTGTGTGCATGCATGTGGAGGCTAGAGGTTAGTGTTGGGTCTCTTGCTCAGTTGGACTTCATTTTATATTTTGTGACAGAGTCTCTCCTTGAACCTGGGAGCTTACTGATTCAGCTAGCTTGGCTGGCTAGAAAGCTCCAGGGCTCTTCCTTATGTCTGCCTCCCCAGTGCTGAGATTACAGGCATGTGCCACTACGCCTGGCTTTTTAAAAATGGGCCTGGGAATTGAATTTATATCTTCATGCTTGCATAGCAAGCACTTTTCTGATATCCCTCTCCTGAACCCACACATGCATCATGTTTTTTAAAAACAAAGACGGATAATTTGAATCTTAGTACTTGAGAGGCTAAGGCAGAAGAATTGCCAGTTCCAAGCCTGGGCTACACAGTGAAATTATTTCTCAAAGTATAAAAGAAAAAGGAAAGGAAAGGAAAGGAAAGGAAAGGAAAGGAAAGAAGAGAAAATCACACAGTTCCTCTCCTTAAAATCAGAATATTCAAATTCCCATCATTTTTATTCATCTCTGGAAGTTACAGTTCTGTCTGAATAGTTCACTACTTAAAATGAAATTTTAAACTAATGACAACTCCTCTTTATATAAAATATTAATGGTAATGAGACAAGAGAGAACAAGAAATCATTTAATATTCACAAATATATGCATTGCTTTGACTTTTGCTGTTCCTATAACTGGTCACATTTGTAGTTTCTTTTACTCTCGGCTTTGTGTTTCCTATGACCACAGTCAGTACTTCACATGCTTGGGGCTCTGTTTCTATGGCATCACCTAAATTACCACTGCTAACGGGTAGCTGCCTTTTCTTGTCTTTAATTTTTTATTAGCTTTTACTATCGGCTAAGGAAGCACTAAGTGGCTCCCAAGAGACTCTTTTGAGCTCCTGTGCCCTTTGCAAAACAGAATATGGTTATTGAGACATGATTATTGGTTTCACGTAGCCTGGGCTGGCCTGTTACTGTGTATATGGCTGAGCATGACTTTGAACCTCTCTTCCCCTCTTCCTTCCACTTCTTGAGTACTAAGGTTACAGATGTGTACCAACAAGCCTGGTATGTGCTGGGGCTGGAACTGAGGGCTTCATGCATCCTAGACAAGCAGTCTACCACTGGAGCTACATCCCTATCCCCTGGCAAACAGAATCTTGATCAATTATCCTGGTGCATTTTGCCTACAGAGTCAATGTAATGCCCTGATGATAGGAATTGACAATCTAACTTCCAATGATACCCCTTTCCTGTGAGCCTTAGAGGTAATCTTCCTTACTTGAGAATCAGGACATAAAAATGAACAACAGCACTTAATGTGCTAGAAACAGGAAGCAAGACTCCTATAAATGGTACAGTAGTTATTAGAGAGGAAAGACATACTTCCAGATTCACTCTGATTTCTAGGCCTACCTATTTATAAAAACAAATACTATATCAATTTGGTTTACTCATGTTGATTTTTGTGTATGATGGACTTGCATTTTACATGATAGCACTCCATGAGTTTACTTTCCCATTGCCATGGTAGCCAGGTCTTCATTAGGCCATTCTACAGTGGGGATGGATGATACATACTAGGAATCACACAGAGGTATCATAGCTCACAAATTAACTCAATCAACTGTATAGTTGTTTGCCATGAACTGCCTTGTGTGTGTGCGTATGTGTGTGTGTGTGTGTGTGTGTGTGTGTGTGTGTGCATGCACATGTGCACCTGAGTGTGGAGGCCAGAGAGTGACATCAGCTATCTTCCTCCATTTCGCTCCACCTTATTTTTTGAGACAGGGTTTCTTCCTGACCCTGAGCTCACAGATTCAGCTAGATTGCCTAGCCAGTGAACCCAGGTATCCCCGTCTGTATATCCTCAATGCTAGGATTACAGGTGTGTGACATGGTGCCTGTTCTTTATGTGAGTGATAGGGATCTGAACATGCACAGCAAGAATTTTGATGACAGAATTACCATTCCAGTACCTGTAATAATGTGCCTTCTGCTGTAAGTAGCTTGGAAAATAAGTTGCTAGACCTTTGGCCCTTACTTCAGTAATGATAAACTCTGTGAGGTAGGGTCACTACAATCAACTGCACTGCTATGCTCACAGAAAGAATGGCAAATTTATTTTTTTTTAAATTTTATATCTAGACACAGAATATCTAAGAGCTTCAGTAACAACCCTAAAGAATCTCTTATTTCTTAAAGCTATAAGGTAAGCCCAAAGAAAGAAGATAGGACATTTAATTGTTATGCTGCAATTACATGGTAAGTTGATTCATAGCTTCTCAAATCTTTCAGAGAAAAAATAGTGTAGGCTTTAGGAAGAAGGAGAATTCTGAACTAGGACTTAATGAAGCCGAGGCTTGAATTAATTGACTGTGAGCAGGCTTGGCCAGTGCAAGCTGCCCTCCCTCTTTTGTCTCCTGGAACAACCTACAGTGGCTTGAAATTCCAGATATAAATGAACTTCCTTTGGCAATTGTCTTCAAGAGATGTCCATTTTTCTGAAAGTGTATTCAAGAATCCTTTAATGACTGGGCTCCTGTGTTAGACTATACCTAAAGAAAAAGTTAAAATCTGACAAAGAAATAAATCACTTGTACTCTGAAAGAGCTGTACAAGTTTCAAGTTTGTATCAACATAAGCCTGGGGAGTAAGTATGACAAAACAGTCAAGGAAAGCAAAGCAGGGGGAATAGATTAGGTCTGCGTTGAATTTATTCATATGAGTGCATTTAGAAGTTTCTGGGTTTAATATGTAGCCTATACCATTGTAAAAACCTGAACAGTGCGTGTCAATGGTTGATTATTTAAACTTGTGTTCAGTAGTGGCCAACATTTAATGAGCCTGGGATACCAGAATGCTCCCACCATTCATGAAAGAATAGAATTGAAGGTGGCAGGGATAGAAAGGCTACAGATCTATGAAGTTTTGTATCCATCCTTCCTAGTACTTACTCCAAGAGAATCCTGAAGTATTTCTTGAGTTAAGATTACAGAATGTCAGTTTCACATTAAGGTCTTTGATCCATTTGGAGTTGACTTTTGTGCTAGGCAAAAGATAAGGATCTAGTTTCATTCTTCTACAGGTGGAGATCCAGTTTTGCCAGCACCATCTGTTGAAGATGCTGTCTTACCTCCATTGTGTGTTCTTGGCACCTTTGTCAAATATCAGGTGGCTGAAATTGTGTGTACTCAGGTTTGAATCTTCAGTGATGTTCCATTGATCTATGTGTCTGTTTTGGGGCCAGTACCCTGCTGTATTTATGACTATGGCTCTGTAGTATACTTTGATATTCCCTCAGTGTTGCTCTTTGTGCTCAGGGTTGCTTTGGCTATCCAGGGTCTTTTGTGCCTCCATATGAATTTAAGGATGGATTTTTCTAATTCTGTGAAGTATGTCATGGGGATTTTGATTGGGATTGCACTGAATCTATATATTGCTTTTGTTAGGATGGTCATTTTAACAATATTAATTCTTCCAATCCATGAACGTAGGAGGTCCTCCATCTCCTGGTGTCTTCCTCAATCTCTTTCTTTAATGATTTAAAATTTTCATTGTAGAGACCCTTGGTGCCTTTGGTCAGGTTTATTCTAAGATATTTTAATTTTTTTGTAGCAATTATGAATGGGAGCATTTCCTGTATTCTTTCTCCAATTGCTTGTTATTGGTATACAGAAAGGCTACTGATTTTTGTAGACTGATTTTATAAACTGCCACTATACCAAAGGTGTTGATCAGTTCTAGGAGTTTTCTAGAGGAACTTTTGGGATCTCTTAGGTATAGTATCATATCATCTGCAAAAAGTGATAGTTTGACCTCTTCTTTTCCAGTTAGTTCTCCTTTAATTTCTTTCTCTTGTCTTATTGCTCTAGCAAGAGTTTCAAGCACTATGCTGAAAGAGAATGGAGATAGTGGGCAGCCTTGTCTGGTTCCTGATTTTAATAGGAATGCTTCCAGTTTTTCTCCATTTAGAATGATATTGGCTGTGGGTTTATTTTATAGAGCTTTAATTATGTTGAGATATGTTCCCTCCAGTACAATTCCCTCCTGGACTTTGAACATAAATGCATGCTGAATTTTGTCAAAAGCCTTTTCTGCATCTGTTGAGATGACAATGTGGTTTTTGTCTTTGAGTCCATTTATATGATAAATGACGTTTATAGATTTGTGTATATTGAACCATCTCTGCAGCTCTGGAATAAAGCCGACTTGATCATGGTGGTTGATCTTTTTGATGTACATCTGTATGTAGTTTGCAAGTATTTTGTTGAGAAGTTTTGCATCTATGTTCATTAGTTATCTTTTTTAAGTGTGTCTTTACCCTGTTTGAGTATTACTGTGATGCTGATTTCATAGAAGGAATTTGGGAATTATCCCTCTGTTTCCATCATTTTGAATAATTTAAGTAGTATTGGTGGGAGGTCTTTTTAAATTGTCTGGTAGAATTCTGCTGTAAATCCATCTAGGCCTGGGCTTTTTTTTATTTGGGAGGCTTTCTATTACTCTTTCAATTTCCTTATAAGTTATGGGTCTGTTTAAACTGTTGATCTTTTCTTGGTTTAACTTTGGAGGTTCCCATGATTTCAGATAGCCATCCATTTCTTTTAGACTTTCATATTTAGTAGCATATAGGTTTTTAAAATATTCCCTTATAATGGTCTGTCCAAATGGATCAAAGACATCAGTGTGAAACTGGAAACCCTGAAACTATTAGAAGAAAATATTGGCAGCAACTTCCACGATGTATGTGTAGGAAAGGATTTTCTAAATCAGACAGAAGTTGCTCAGGAATTAAGGTCAGCAATCATAAGTGAGACTTCATTAAACTAAAAAGCTTCTGTACAGCAAAAGAAACAATCAAAAAATTGAAGAGAAAACCCATAGAATGGGAAAAAAAATGTTCACCAGTGACACATCTGACAGAGTTTTAACACCCAGAATATATAAAGAACTCAAAAAACAAAGAAGCGTGAAATCAAATGACCCAATTAAAAGATGGGCTAAAGATCTAAAGAGAGAGTTCTCAAAGGAAAAAATAAAGATGGCTAAGAAACATCTCAGAAAGTGTTCAGTATCATTAGTAATTAGGGAAATGCAAATTAAAGCCACCCTAAGGTATCCCCTTACCCCAATCACCTTACCAGGATCAAGGGAACAAATGATACCAAATGATGGCGAGGATGTGGAGAAAGGGGAACACTCTTTCACTGCTGGTGGAATTGCAAATTTGTGCAGCCTCAAAGGAAAACAGTGTGGAGAACTCTTAAAAAACTGAAAATGAACCTACCATATGACCCAGTTATACCACTTCTTGGCATATACCCAAAGGAATCATGCTATTGTAGAGACACTTGTACAATCATGTTTGTTGCTGCTCTTTTCACAATAGTTAAGAGATGGAAGCAACCTAAGTGTCCCTCAACTGACAAGTGGTTAACAAAAATGTGGTATATTTACACAATGGAGTTCTACTTAGCAGTAAAGAAAGATGAAATAATGAAATTTGCAGGTAAATGGATGGATCTAGAAACTTTTACTAAGTGAAGTAACACAGACTCAAAAAAAAAAAAAAAATGATGTATGTTCTCCCTCATATGTGGCTCCTAGCACAAAATCCTTTTAAATTCCAGGTTCTTTTAATAAGATGATACTATACAGCAGTCCCTTCTGCATGAAATAAGTACCATCATCACAACTTTTGTTGAGCCTGATCACTAAACACAGTCACAATTGGGCTTGTTGATGGTTGTGCTCATTCATTAAAGGAGCACCAAGCAGGGTTACTGGACCCTTACCTGAGTATCCAGCCACTCTTCCCAGTAACTAGTCCAGTCTTGGAAGACAAAATTAAAATGAGGAAGAACCCAATGGAGAGATGCTTTTGGAAGCCCTAGTCAAGAAACTCCAATGGACTCTCATATGAACATTTCAAAATTGCCCTGTTCTGACACTGTCTGGAACTTGTAATGCTTATTACTCTTGCCTTTACTTCTCCTTCACATCTCCTTTTCATGATTCAAGGACTTTCTTTTCCCCTTGGAGACAAGAGTTATGCAATTTGGGAGTCTTTTAGAGAGACCCACTGAAGGGGTATCCCAATTGCCTCACTTT
The DNA here is from genome assembly GCF_000622305.1 of Nannospalax galili. Taxonomy (NCBI): domain Eukaryota; kingdom Metazoa; phylum Chordata; class Mammalia; order Rodentia; family Spalacidae; genus Nannospalax; species Nannospalax galili. The sequence continues at coordinate 2,368,408 of NW_008345224.1, forward strand.
GCATCCCTGTTCAGCATGGAAGAAGCAGAGCGGTCTGCGTCCCTATTCCCTATTGACAATTTGGGTAATCCCTTCAGAGGATGGTGTGATAAGAATAGGAGGTGGGTATTGGCTAGGAAGTTAGGGTAAAAACACCCCAAAGAAATGTAGCCAGTTTCTTGGTTAAAAGACAAAATGTCCTTGGGCCTGTTAGCAACATACTCCATTCCAAAGGCCAAAAATATCAAAAGTATTTGGGAGCTTGTATCTAACCAATCCTTAAAAGATTTTAGCGTTACCTCTTCAGAGGGGGGGAATGTTGGAGGGGAGGGAGTGGGCATGGATTTGATCAAAACACCTTGTATACATGTATGAAATTCTCAATAAAGTTTTTGTAAAAGTGAAAAAAAGAGAGAGAGAAAATCCTGAAGGGCTTCAGACTGTGTGGCACCACCACCACCACCAAAAATTGTTAACCTTGTTTTTGCACATTTACTCATGGTTTCTAAAACAGGCTGAATAAAGGATGTCATTCCCTGGTGGTGGTGGTGGTGGGGATTGCAGAATGTCATAGAATGTTGTAGTGTGGGTAGTTCAGGTATTTTTTTTTTTTTTTTAAGCCAGTAGATGACTGTTTTTTATAAGCTAAAACTTTGGGAAATGGGGCTAATAAGATGAGTTGGCTGGGACTGGATATATGCCTCAGTTGTAAAGATCACTTGATCCTCTTCCAGAGGACCCAACTTCAGTTCCTAGAACCCATATTAAATGGCTCACAATGCCTAAAAATCCAGATCCAGGAGATGCGCACACACACACACACACAAAAAAATTAAGTCCTTTAAAAAGATGGGCTTGCTGATGTCAAAGGGGGAAATTGTGATCTCAATGTGTCAGAGACCACATAAATACTCAGTGTTCAGAGGCAGGGAGGGACCCTCACTCCAATGAATGTCAGAGTCAGAGTGGCAGTCAGAATACACTGACACCTAGCGGTCTCCCAAAATGAAGGGCTGATCACAGTGTCTCTAGGAATGAAATGTATTCTGATTTATGGAAAAGAAGAACATCCATATGTGGTGGTCAGAATCCTTACTGGAGGTGCAGCTCCAACCTCTCTCAGATCTCTGCTGGTTCAAGTGCTTCATGGCACTTTGTGCTTCTCTTAAATGGGTAGAACCACTTTTTTCACCTTTTATCATAAAGTATTGAATCTACAAAAATAATATCACAGTAAAAATGATTCATAAAATTTGCAGTCATATAAATGATGTTTCAGAGAAATATTTTCAGCTTGTTTAATTCAGGTTCTAAAGTTCAAAATATCAGTCATGGAAGTTTAACAGTGATTATGCAAACATAAAAAGAGAGAAAAGTTAATGTTCTTTGGAAACTATTTTCTAGGTAAAATAAATCTGATAAAAATACACAGAAGAATGAGGCAAAGCTATGGGTTAGTCTTCAGTGTTTCCAGTTCTCTACAATGTATTGATTTTTTTCTCATTTGTATAGGTGTTTGTGCATGTATGTATACATGGTCACAGGTGCCTGTGTGTTGGTGTGTGTGTTTCCATGTGGAGGCCTGAAGCGGACATCAAGACTCTTCCTTGACTCCTTGCTTTGTAGCAGAGTCTCTCAACTGAACCCAGAGCTTCTTGCTATGGTCAGTCCAGCTAGTCTGGTTAAGTCATCTTGCCCTGGAGATCACATCTCTGCTTTCTGAGTGTTGGAATTATAGACAGGCTGCCATACTCACCCAGTACTTTTTCCAGTTCTGGGGCTCCAAACTCTGGTCCTCCTACTTTTACAGCAAGCTCTTTAACCAATGAGATCTCCTCAGCCCCTGCATTGAGATTTTTAATCCACTAAAAATTGTGGCATTTTTCCATTCCTAATCAATGGATTTGGAGTGCGAGTTGATTGTACTATTTGGAGGAAAAGAAAAAATAAAACAGATTTAGTCATTTGGACACTTCCAACTACCTTCATATTTTAAAATTCTACAAGATTTTCAAATTAAAATTATTTTACATTTGCTTTCTTTAGTTTCTATATAGAAATCACGCATGTTGTGTATGATGTGTGTGTGTGTGTGTGCATGTTTGTGTGAATGAATTTATGTGAATGCATACATGCTTATGCCTTGGCACACATGTGGAGGTCAGCAGGTGAAATATCACCTAGTTTCATTGGATTTAAAGTTCACATGGTGGCTGGCTGTTCATCAGTAATAGCTGTAATGCAAAGGGCTCTTCTCATTTCATTCTTCTTGATACACATAGTTTCATTATCTCCCTATTTCCTCTGCAGTCAAAATTAGTCTTTAAAAACCTTTCAAAAGATTCAATATTCTGACCCCTCTGGGAGCACTTGGGGATCCAACTCTGACTTCCAGGGAACAGATCAAATATCTTGGTTGCCCCTCTTGTGTGCATAGGTCCCTAAAGACTTTAGAACAAGTGGCCATTCATGGTTCAGAAATCACTCTCATTTCTCCCTAACATTTTTCAAAGAAATAAATGATTGTTCAAAAAAAAAAAAAAAAAAGAGTCAGGCAGGTGGATCAGGTGAGATTGAGGCCAGTCTGGTCTACATAAAAAAAAAAGATTTTTAAAAAAAAAAAAAAAAAAAGATTCAATATTTTTTTCTTTACCACTAAACTTTTCCATGAACTCTGAACCAATTCAATCTATTGATTCATGTTTGCACTCATGTTCACTTCAGGATATATATTACATATAATTATTCGATAAAATGTTAATATTATACAAATGCATCGTTTTATATTGCATAGATATATTTAATAGAAAATATTTTATACTATTTAATATGTTAAAGTTTACACTGCTTAAAATTCTTATTTGGCTATCAATTGGCACAAATTTTGCTTCCGCATGGTACACTCTCATGAGTGGTCCCATGGAGATTGTCAGAACTCCCAATTCTCTGCTTCAAAGACAGGTAGAAATGTTAGGGAAGTACCACTGAGAATAATAAACTACAAGATATCTAGTAGCTAATCCAGGCTTCTTTTTTTTTGGCATTTTAATAATGCCTCTTTTACAAGCTTCTCTCCCTCTGCAGCTGCTCCAGATCTGACCAGTTTCCACCCAGCAGGTAGAGAGGACTTTCTATACATCACCTAGATATCTGTTCTACTTAACACCAGGCAGTGACTACTCACCACCCTCATAATGAAATGATATCCATGATCTTATCATGTCATTCACTCAATACCTGATCTTACCTCTTTTTCCATTTACTCATTCTAGCTATCTTCTTAACTTTAAAAATTTTCTAGACTCTTCCTTTTTCTTAGGTGGCCCAGAGATTTGACCAGGTGATTACGATTTCCACAATGATTTTTCCAGCTGGCCCCTTCTTCATTTCCCAGTCCCTTCAGATCTGATTTTCAGTTAATTTTGATAACCCTCTCTTTAAGGGTTTTTTTTCCACAGAATTTTCTCAATTATAAACTGCAACAAGTTCAATTACAAATCTTCTTCCCCCTGTCTTAACTTGCTGATAAGGGCAGACAGAGCCCTTCCCTTCCATAGGTTATGTTTTTAGATTATTTTGTTTTGTTCACAGTAAGCTTGGATCTCAGTGAGTTAACAGTATAAAATATTTCTTTCTTAGATCATGGGTAATTAGCAGAGGCAACAGGAGTTCTGAGAATCTACCCCATGTGGTCACTCAGGGATCCAGGATAAGGGGAACCTGCTTTTCACAATTTGATATTTCCCATGTATCCCTTTCTACTTGACCTCAAATTGCCAGATAGAGGAAGAGTAAAAAGTGAAAATTATAGAGCAAATTTTTATACATTTGGACCAGAAATGACCTATATGTGTATACCTATCCTATAAGTCCAAACACAGTTTCATGATACATATTAGATATGCCAAAGGCTATTTTTAATAGAGTTCTGCTTGAGACAATGCAGTATGAATTGTGAGTTTTTAGCACAGAGCTAGTTGTCTTTACCCCAAATGAGAAATTATAGAGTTATAAAGTGGGGTAACAAAGAACATTTAACAACACATACAAAAATCAAGCATGGCTCTAAGTGTAGAGAAACAACCACACTTTTTCTACTCCATTCATTTTGTTCAAATGCTAGGGGATGTGAGGATACAAACTGAAGGAAATGTACTTGTGTGGACAGAGAATTCCTCTGGTAGCAGGGTTACTGGCACTGTCTGATTGCTTCTTGTGGTTTCTAAGCTCTCTATTCTTTTTTTATGCCACTATTATGATATTATGAAAAATTATTAAAAGAAGAGAAGAAAGAATATGGTGTACTCTCTCTACCTTGGCAAATGTAATTAGGCATTTTCTAAAAAAATCATTATTTTATTTTTCAAGAGTGTTTCATTCCAGATAGATATTATTAATATATGTAAAATAGTTAGAGAATGAGAAGAGACAAAACTCAATTGTGTTTTTTTAAAGATTAACTTTATTTTTAATTATATATATGTATGTGTCTATGTGTGGATATATGCATGTGAGTGCTATGCCCAGGCAGGTCAGAAGAGGGCATCAGATTCCCTCTAGAGCTGGAGTTACAGGCATTATGAGCTGCCCGATGTGGGTCCTGAAAGCTAGACTTAAGTCCTCTGAAAGAGCAGTATGTGCTCTTAACCATGGAGCCATCTCTCCAGCAGCTATGCTAATTAAGAAAAAACCCTTCTAACTGATTTTTGGAAGGAGGGTGGCCTCTTAGAATTATTCGGCCATAAAGTATGGGTATTTGTCCTGGCACGGACAGCATATTCATAGTGTGCTAACTGTTAAGACTAGGGTATGTCAAGATCTTTAGCTTCTTCCCATCATGATTGTGAGTGTTATGATTCCCAATGAGCCATGAAGGCTTTGAAAGGATATGCCATGTAGACATTCTTACTGTTCCTGGCATAGTTTGATGGATAATTTAAGGCCTATCACTACTTTCGAGTCAGCAAAGTAGAAGCTAAAATCTTTTGCTGTACCATTTTCTACTCGGCTCCTTGGAATTTTTCCCCTTTTAGACTGTTCTTGGGCTTTTCATTTTGTAGTAACCTGGGGAAGTAACTGATATTGGTGCTACAGAATAACTATATGACTTTTATTGTGTGTGACTGCTGCATATTTGGTCAAGTGGTTTGACCTGCAATATCTGGAAAATCAAACTTGATATCAAGTACAGCTTGGGATTTCTCTGTCACCACTGTGCTCTTTTTGGCTGAGACGAGTTAGACCCCATTATAAACTTTCAAGGAACACATCACAAACTGTCCTTTTGTTCTCAGAAAAAATTATAGGGGAAAAATATTTTTTTTACCATAAATACCTAAAGATGTGAGTCTGAATCACCATGAATAACTAAAGATATTTTTTTCTTTATTAGCACATACTCTGTAATTGTATTAATGTGGATCAGTTTATGCAGATTCTAAAGAATTTGGACCAGGTTTTTAAGGGGTCAGAAAGGAAAATTCTTGATAAGACAAATCCTTCCACATTTTTCTTCCCCATTTTATGCTGGATGTAAAGTTTCAATAAAGAATGAGCAACACCTTTGTGTGAGAGCACAGTTCTGGGAGGAATCAGTGGGAAGAAGTTCTCAGAGCAATTTAGGTCCCACTCTTGTTTTAAATGGATTTCATGAGTCAGGTTGTCTTTATTCAAGTCATTGCTGTAATGTTACATCACAACCCCACAGTTTTCATTTTTTAAAATATTTTGCTTTATATTAAAAAGTCCAATTCAGTTAAAAATGGCAGAATATTTGCAGCAAAAAAACAAATTCCATTTTTTTTTACTTCTCTACCTCTCATCTATATGAAAATTCTGAATGGAAACCTATTACATTGTGAGCATTTACTGGCTGAGTCATCTCTCCAGCCCTTTTTCCCTAAAAAATATTTAGTCTCCCCAGAATGTTTCCCCTGTGTTTTGGGAATCAGCACATGGTTGGGTGCTTGGCACAAGCTGTTTTCCTGTGTCTTATACTAGTTCTCTGTGATGACCTCTCCTATAGCTACTACAATTAAGGTACTATGTAGTACTTCCAAAGGCATCAGGATTGCTGTGACAATATCACCCACTCTGCTGTTGAGGCTCTAACATATCAATCAAAAGGAAAAGTCAGTGTTCTAAACATCAGATGTGCAGATGTACACTAAGGTCACCTGCTCCAGGAGGGTAGTTGAGTGGCTCCTGCAGCATGTTTTGGAAAAAAAAATTGTGTGAAGCAGTTCTTTTCATATTTCATTATTCTTTGTTGAATACTCTTGATCTCAGACAGGTGTCCTGGAGACTGGAAAAGAAGAGGATTGAAGTGATCTGCATGGATGTATTCACAATATGTGTGGTGTGGACACAGATACATACATACTGTATGGTTCAATCTACGTGCACTATAGAAACAGGAAGAGGGATTCTATGGTTGAGAATTCAAGTTGTGTGTGTGTGTGTGTGTGTGTGTGTGTGTGTGTGTATTCACGTATGGTCAGGTGCACATGTATATATGTGTGCATATGTGTGTGTAGATGCCAGAGGGCAACCTTAGTTTTCCTTCCCCATACACCAATTTAGAGGCTTGGCATGGTGGCACATGCCTTTAACCCAGCACTTCAGAGACAGAAGCTGTTAGATCTCTGGGTTCCTGACCCTCCAGGGATACATAGTGAGTTCCAGAACAGCCAGGAATACATAGTGAGTTCCAGAACAGCCAGGATTGTATGATGAAACATTATATTCAAAACAAGAATAAAAGAAGATGATAGATTAGGCTGGCTATACAGGCAGTCCCAGGGATCCACCTCTCTCTTTCTCTCCAGCACTGGGATAAACTGGTGTCACTATGCCTGAAAAATTTCTTAAATGAGTTTTGGGAACTTAATCAAACTCAGGTTCTTAAACTTGTGTGATCATGCTCTTCCAGTCCTTGTTTTTAAACCCCCTGAGTCCAATTATGGCATAGGTGTGAGCCATCCACTGGAACATGGGCCATCTACTAGGAAACACACCCCTGAAGAAAACTGACTAAACATTTCTTTTAAAAAATTATTTATGTGCCCTCTGCTTCCCTGGGCCTGCATGTGCCCTCTGCTTCCCTGGCCTCTCTCCCTTTCTCCGGGGTAAGTCAATCGTGCCCTCTGAGGCCTTGATTCCCCCAGCCTCATTCACCCTCCCATCTCCCCTGCACATCTCTCCTCCTAGCCTGGGTCCTGCCCCATTCCTTGTTTTGCCACCCCAGACACTGGGGGAACCACCACTGCTTCCTGATCCTTTGCATCCAGACCAACCCAATTCCTTCTTGCAGTCCCCAGGAGACCTCTGGGCCTGGTCCCACCCTCACCTCCCTCTGCTTCCCTGGACTGCACAGCCTGGCAGTCTTTTTCCTGGATGCCAGGGCTGACCTTTCCTCTTCCTAATCCTTTGCATCCAGACCAACCCAGTTCCTCAGTGCAGTTCCCAGGAGCCTTTGGGGACTGTTCCTGCCCCCATCTCCATTTGCATCTCTGAGTGGAATGGCCACCAGCTGCCTGAGACCAGCATCTTTCCTGGGTCCTGCTCTGAGGACAGTCCAACCCCCAAATTTCTGAGGCCAAAACTTTCCTGGAGGGATCCAGGCCTTAGGAGAAAACCTGAGAGCATCTGATCCTTATCTGACTTTGGCCTCTGTGGGAACTCTTGAAGACAAAAGCAATCTGGCCACTCCAAAATAAAATAAAAAGAGAGAACCAGAAGCTTAGATGAACCAGCTTTTCATGCCCAAAAAGTAGACACATAAAGTTCACAAGTTTACAAAAGGAAGCAGAACTAAACTTGAGACTCACACAAGAATCAGAAACTACAAAAGAAATTCACATGCCAAAATCATTGGTCCGAAAGGAAGTTACTGGGGGCGCGGCCTGGCTTGCTTTGAAAGTATGAAGAATACTTCCGCACTGCTGAGGAGTGCGTGATCAATGCGTGACCATCCTTAAGATAAACCCCCCGGGGGTGAGGGGGGTGGGAATTTCCAGGTGCCTTTATAAGCCTGCAATAAATGAGTCCCTGCCTGACTAGACTCCCAGTTACGTCTGAGTGTCCCTGGGTATTGGGGGAGGCACGGGCTGGCGAAAGGCATGCTTCCTCACCCCCAATCATCACCTCCCCAGGGGTTGCTGGTTCAAACCCCCAGCAACTGGCACTCAACATGGCTCTCAAAGGAAGGTGAAAAGAAGAAAAGAAAGAAGAAAGAA
>NW_008345224.1:2376641-2381711 GCF_000622305.1 Nannospalax galili
CAGGAAGGAGAAGAATCCCAAGACAATGGCATGGACCAGATCTTCAACAGAATCGTGGAAGAAAATTTGCCAAAATTAAAGAAAGACATGCCCATACAAATATAAGAAGCATATAGAACACCAAACAGACAGAACCAGAAAAGAAACTCACCATGGCATGTCATAGTAAAAACACTGCGTACAGAACAAAGAGACAATATTGAAAGCTGCAAAAGAGAAACAGGTCACATATAAAGGAAAACCCATTAGGATTACAGCTGACTTTTCAGTGCAAACTATGAAAGCCAGAAGAGCCAGGACCAAAGTATTCCCAGTTTTAAATGACCACAGTTACCAATCCAGATTATTATACCCAAAATATCTATTACAGTCGAAGGGGAAGAAAAATCTTCCATGACATAAATAGGCTGAAGGAATTCATGCCTTTCAAAGATTTCTGGAAGCCGTACAAAGAGCTGAAAAAAGGAATGACTATACCCAAGAAGTTGCAGAAAGTAATTCAAAGAAGGTATAACTGTGGAATAGTCCAGCTATATCAAGAATGTGAACAGAAATTAAAATGACAGGATTCAAAACACATCTTTTATTGATAACTTTAAATATTAACGGACTGAACTCCTCAGTCAAAAGACACAGACTAGGTGAAAGGATTAAGAAACAAAACCCATCTTTTTGTTGTCTTCAAGAAAATCATCTCACTTTCAAGGATAGGCTCTATCTTAAGGTGAAAGGATGGAAAAAAAATATACCAAGCAAATGGTGCTAAGAAAAAAGCAGGCGTTGCAATTCTAATATCTGACAAAATAGATTTTAAATTAAAACTAATCAGAAGAGATAAAGTGGGCTACTTCATTCTGATCAAAAGAACCATAAACCAAGAAGATATTACAATTATGGACATATATTCACTAAACTATTTTGCACCCATTTTCATAAAAACAATACTACAGGACTATACGACCTGAATAATCCCAACTCATTAAAAGTAGGGGAGTTCAATACCCACTGTCTCCATTAGATAGGTCAACAGGGCAGAGAGATAACAGAGAGACATCTGATTTAAACAATACCATATATCAAATGGACCTAACAGACATCTACCGAGTATTCCGCCCAAGCACCAAAGGACATACTCTCTACTCAGCACCCCATGGAAACTTCTCCAAAATCAACCATATAGTGGGGCACAAAACAAACCTCAACAAATAAAAATAGACTGAAATAATTCCATGCATTCTATCAGATCACAATGCAATAAAGCTTAAAATCAACACCAGAAAAGGCCCTAGTCACCACGTGAAAGATGAAAAAAGTCACTCCTGAATGATGAATGGGTCAAAAGAGAAATTAAGAAAGAAATAAAAGTATTCCTGGAACTAAATGAAAAGGACAATACAACACAAAAAAACCTCTGGGACACGCTAAAAGCTGTATTAGAGGGAAGTTTATAGCTCTAAGTGCCTACATCAAAAAATCAGAAAGAACACACATAAATGACTTAACGTTGCAACTCAAGACACTTGAAACAACAAATGAAACGCAAACCTAGCAGACAAGAAGAAATACAAAAATCAGGGCAGAAATTAATGAAATAGAAACAAAGATAACAATACAAAGAATCAATGAATCCAAGAGGTGCTTCTTTGAAAAGATAAAAAAGTTTGAGAGAGTGCTAAAACAGTTAGCCAAAAGAAAGAAAGTGCACCTCCAGATCAACAAAATCAGATATGAAAGGGGAAAATCACAACAGACACCAGAAAGATACAGAACATTATAAGGGAATTCTTTAAAAACCTATATGCTACTAAATTTCAAAGAAATTGACAGATATTTAAAGGCATGGGAACTACCAGAACTAAACCATGAAGAGATTTACAGCTTAAACAGACCCATAACACAAAAAGAAATTGATACAGTAATACAAAACCTCCCAAATAAAAAAAAGCCCAGGACCAGATGTATTTACAGCAGAATTCTATCATTTAAAGAAGTTCTACACCCAATATTTCTTAATTTATTCAAAAAGATAGAAATGGAGGGAGAACTTCAAAATTCCTTCTATGAGGCCATCATCACTCTAATACCAAAGCCAGGTAAAGATACAATCAAAAAAGAAAACTATGGACCCATATCCTTAATGAACATAGATCCAACATTCTCAACAAGATACTTACAAACTGCATACAGACACACATCAAAAAAATCATCTACCATGATCAAGTAGGCTTTATCCCAGTGACGCAGGGATGGTTCAATATATGTAATTCAATAACTATCATAAATCATATAAATGGGCTCAAAGAAAAGAACCACATGTTCATCTCAATAGATGCAGAGAAGGCCTTTGACAAAATTAAACATGCATTTATGTTCAAAGTCCTAGATGAAAATGGACTGGAGGGAACATACCTCAACATAATTAAAGCCATATGTAGCAAGCCCACATCCAACATGATTCCAAATGGAGAAAAACTGGAAGCATTCCCATTGAAATTGGGAACCAGACAATGCTGTCCACTATCTCCATTTCTCTTCAACATAGTGCTTGAAACTCTTGCAAGAGCAATAAGACAAGAGAAGGAAATTAAAGGAGTAATAATTGGAAAAGAAGAGATCAAATTATCCCTTTTGGCAGAGGATATGAAATTATATCTAAGAGACCCGAAAAATTCCACCAGAAAACTCCTAGAAATTATTAACACATTCAGTGAAGTGGCAGGTTACAAAATTAACCTACAGAAGTCTATAGCCTTTCTAAATAAACCTGACCAAAGACACTAAAGACCTCTACGATGAAAATTTTAAATCTTTGAAGAAAGAGATTGAAGAGGACATCAGAAGATGGAAGGAACTCCCATACTCATGGGTTGGAAGAATTAATATTGTGAAAATGCCCATCCTACCAAAAACCATTCACAGATTCAGTGCAATACCAATCAAAATCCCCATGACATTTTTCACAGAATTGGAAAAAAAATCCTCAGATTCATATGGAAGCACAGAAGACCTCGGCTAGCCAAAGCAACCCTGAGCACTAAGAGCAATGCCTGAGGGATTACTATACCAGATTTTAAGATGTATTACAGAACTATAGTCATAAAAACAACACGATTCTGGCACAAAAATAGAGCCATAGATCAATGGAACAAAATTGAAGACCCAAATATGAGTACATGCAATTTCAGCCACCTGATATTTGAAAAAGGGCACAAGATCATTAACTGGAGGAAAGACAGCATGTTCAGCAAATGGTGCTGACAAAACTGGATCTCCACCTGTAGAAGAATGAAACCAAACCCCCATCTTTCACCTGCACAAAAGTGAATTCCAAATGGATCAAAGATCTCAATATAAATCCTGTAACTCTGAAACTGTTAGAAGAAAACATTGGCAAAAACCTACAAAGTATAGGTGTAGGAAAGGATTTTCTAAACCGGACATTAATTGCTCAGGAAACAAGGGCAAGAATTAACAAATGAGACCTCATTAAACTAAAAAGCTTCTGTACATGAAAGGAGGCAACTGGGAAAGTGAAGAGAAAACTCACAGAATGGGAGAAAATCTTCACCAGCAACACATCTGACAGAGGTTTAACATCCAGAATATATAACAAACTCAAAAAACAGAGAATCAAGACAAGAAATAACCCAATTAAAAGATGGGCTAAGGAGCTGAACAGAGAGTTCTCAGAAGAAGTAAAGATGGCTAAGAAGTATCTTAAAATATGTTCAACATCACTAATAATTAGGGAAGTGCAAATTAAAACCACTTTAATATTTCATCTTACCCCAGTCAGACTAGCTAAGATCAAGAGAACAAATGATACCAAATCTTGGAGAGGATGTCGGGAAAGGGGAACTCTCTTCCACTGCTGGTGGGATTGCAAAATTGCTCAAACCCTATGGAAAGCAGTGTGGAGAACTCTTAAAAAACTACAAATGAACCTACCATTTGACCCAGTTATACCACTCTTTGGTGTATACCCAAAGAACTCATCCTATTGCAGAGACACTTGCACATCCATGTTTGTTGCTGCTCTTTTCACAATAGCTAAGAGATGGAAGCAACCCAAGTGTCCCTCAATTGAAGAGTGGATAATGAAGATGTGGTTCATTTATATGACGAAGTTTTACTCAGCAGTAAAGAAAGATCAAATGAAATTTGCAGGTAAATGAATGGAACTAGAAATTGTTATACTAAGTGAAGTAACTTGGACTCAGAAAAGAAATCGACATATGTTCTCCCTCTTATGTGGTTCCTAGAACCAGACTCTGATAAATGAGTATGTAACCAGACATAACTACAGGAACCAGGGTAATGGAAAGGAAACAGGGAGGTAAAAGAAAAGAAACAACCTGAAAGAGAACAGTAGGAAACAGGTATTAATAAGGGAGGCATGGATAAAAATTGGGATAGTTTAAGGCAGGGGGGAGGGAAGGGTATACAAGGAACCTAGGGGATAAAGGGAAAGAAGGACCTCAAGAGATGCAGGACCATAGGAGAAGGGTATTATTAAGGAAGACAGAGGGAAAACCGGGTCACTTTAATTGGGGAAACCCATGATGGAAGTGTTAGACAATGAGAGAGATACATAATTCCTAGCTAGTTTTAGAAACCAGAGTGAACAACATTCATCCAACAACTTACTGACAAATTATACTTACCAGATCATGAAATATATGTCTAGGTAAGGTTTATCTGAGAACAATTGGTCTTTGCCCAAGATTTATCTACATGGCCCTCAGTAATTGAAAGTACCAGGCTGGTGGAACTAACCTTCTTGGGTGTTTAACAGACATACTTTGAAGCCTATATTAATTTGGTCAGAGGGACATAAAGGATAGTTTTGCTCCTTGCCCTCCTAGGTCAACTAGTTTCAGGGTACTATGAGCATCTCTCAAAATGTCCTCTAATTGTTGTGGGTCACCTCTTCTCTTTACCAAGGAAGCCATGGAGGCCCCACAAGATGGACTCAAACCAGTGTCCAGTCTACAAAGAGGAGGGTCAACACAGAGGACACATTTCCTCCATGCTTCCAAGCGAAGCCAACAATGGTCGAGCAGGACCTTT
>NW_008345224.1:2381807-2405273 GCF_000622305.1 Nannospalax galili
GTTTAAGAGTAAAAATAAATTGGTTTATCTGGGCCAACTGTATGGTCTTAAACACCCAAAAGGAAAGTATAATCAAAGATTAAAGGGGCCAATATAATTTTTTAAGAGTCCATATGTATAGCTAAAGGCTACATAACAGGCAACAATCCTAGATAAGAGATACCTTCTTTTGAGTTGTTTGCCAGGGAGCCAAGGAGACTCCCAGATAGTAATCCAGCATAGAAATGGGAAAATAAACAGAAGACCCCAATCTTATCTAAAAGAATATTGATAACTGATTACACTGATAGATGAGGAACAGCTGACCTTCCTAAAACAAAGACCTCTAGATAGGCTGACTAGATTCATCAGATGGACAAGTAGTAGGTATCAGCTGAGGATGCTGACAACAAAGCAGACAGTAGCAGGGATAACAGAGTTTAAGGACTCTAGTATGGGGAGGGAGGCTATGGGAGGGTGTCATCTGGGAACTGGGTGTATAGTTGAATGATTTGGGATGTTCTGTGTGATACACACACACACACAAATCAACAAATTTTAAAAGATGTATTATATTTGAGTAGAAAGCATAAAAATTTCCATCATGTTAATTAGTAGAGGTGATAAACATTACCATTGAAATCTACCCTATGACTTTATAGACATACACAGGTGCCAAGGATCCGAGTGCAACCAATTCTGACTAGTAATAATCCGATTCATACAGATTAGAGACGCATGCACCAACATCTCAATGTTAGTAGCAAAAACAATGAATCTTTCTGTAAGAAACAGTATATTTTAAAATGAAACTGAGATCTTTTCTAAAGGTTAAAAACTCATTAAATTTTATGTCTTACAGGATTATACTGATTTCAATATTGTATAACTGTATTAATTCAACAGCGAACCTAACAGTTTTATAGCCACTTTTGAAAGAGCTCTATCTTTGCTCTGGAAACTGTTATTGAGCATATTAAAGCTGTAATGATATGCTTCTTCTAAAAACAATAAAAAATAATATTAAAAAAATGTAGGAAACAGCATATCTTATGTGGGTCCTAGAGCTCATTCAATTTCATATCTTATAGGGTTTATAATGAGTTCAATATTGTATAACTTTAGTAATTCAACTGTGAACCTAAAAATTACAGCCACTTTTGAAAGAGATGTATCCTTGCTCTGGAGTGTGTTACTGAATATGTTAAAGCTGTAATGAAGTGCTTCTTCTAATTATATGGTTATTAAATAAATAATTTAAAAAAAGAATGTGTGGCCATGCTGGAGAAAGCCTGTCACTGTAGGCAGGCTTACAGAGCTCTTAAGCCTTGCAGGATTTCAACTCACTTTCTTGCTTCCTGTGCCTGCTTGAAGATGTGAGAGCTCAGTTTCCACTCCTCCTCCAGCCACTTCTGCCGCCATGCCTCCCTGCCATGATGGACTCCTGCCCCTTTGGAACCAAAGCTAAATAAACTCTTCCTTGGTCATGGTGTTTCTATCACAGCAACAGAAATGTGACTAATACAGTTGCCTGTGTCAGTACTGGAAGGATACAGCTAGAAGGAAAAGGACAAGAAAGCAATAGCATCATTTAAAGTTACTGCAATCTGGTTGATGTTCAACCAATATAATCTTAACCAGGAATTATAGCAATGTTAACGATTTTAAAAAAAGAAAAGTGAAAAAATTGTGTTTTTTTTTTTTTTTTGTGTGTGTGTGTGCAAGTATGGACAGGTGTGTACATGAGTTCCCCTGGAAAGCAGAAGAAGGTGCAGTTATCTCCTGGAGTTAGAGTTACTCATAGTTGTGACTATTTAGGTGCTGGGTCTTAAACTGAACTTTTGTCCTCTGAAGAGCAGCGAGTGCTTTTAACTGCCGAGTCATCTTCCTAGCCCCAGACCTTTTCATTTTTAACTCGTATCATTTTCTGAAAAAAACTCATGATAGAGATTACAGACTTCCTAATATGTTTTAAAGTATTTAGGATTGAATTTTCCTTTTATATCTAATCCATTTTCTACATTATAACATAATGGAGCTGTGTAAACATTGCTTGTCCTGTACACCTAATTCAAGTCTTACCTGTGCCTTTTTGAACACTGTGATTTATTTAAACCCACTCATCATTCCAGATAAAAACAACACCAACAATTCAGTGCCTAGCGTTGAGGGGGGAAAATGACTTTCCTCTGCTTTCTTAGGGTCTTAGGTTGAGCTATGAGTAAAATCAACATGAGACATACTAGCAGATAGAAATCAGCATTTAATTAGGCATGTACACATGGAATTCCTCAAAATATGAAATTCAAAGATGGTGAAAATAATGGAAACTTATACAGATGTTTCTCAATTTATGATAGAATTATGCTTTCAACAAACCTATCATAAACTAAAAATATGTCATATATGCACTTAAGAGCTGGGAATGTAGCTCGGTTTGTAGAGTGCTTGCCTAGCACGCACAAAGCTCTGAGATGGATTACCAGCACCCTATAAACCAGATGTGGTCGTGCAAACCTCTAATCTTAGCACTGGGGAAGTGGAGGCAGGATGGAAGTTCAAGGACTTCCTCATCAACATAGTGAGTTAGAGGACAGCTTAGGCTATAGGAGACTCTGTCTCATAGAAGAAATGTATTTAATATCTCCAACTTACCCAACATTCTAGGTAGTCACATGGTATACTGGGTGATGTTGGTTGTTGTTGTTTCTTTCCTGACTCTGGATTACTAGGAGCACAGCTTGCTGTGGCCTTGCAACATTGTGAACCATATTGCACAGCAAGTGGCTAGTCTAGGAAAAAGATCAGTATTTGAAATATGAAATAAACTGGCATGTATTGCTTTCATACCATCACAAAGTTGAACTGTTATAAATTGCGGATCCTTTGTATAGCATTTTGAGCTGCAGCTTCTAAGGATGGCAGAGACACATGTGACAATGGCTATGGGAGGCACTGTAGGAGAATAAAGGTTATGTGGTAGGTAGAAACCTCTTGGGTTAGAAAGTTGTCCTGAGCAGTTCTCTTCCTGAATAGATGCCTTTACTAATGCAGATTTTCCTTAGAGGTGTGTGAATTTCACCCTTTTCAGTCTCTTTTGAGCCAGGGTCTCCCTGAAACCCCAGCTGGCCTAGAACTGACTATGTAGAACAGGCTGGTCTCGAACTCAGAGGTCCACCTGCCCCTGCCTCCTGAGTGTTAGATTTAAAGGCATGTATCACCCGACCTGGTTGTGAATTCTTTTTAATAAAGGACAGTTTTTCAGACCTGAATGAACATCTGCAGTTTAACATAGTTGAAAGAAGCATATTTTGAGATGGAATATTCTTGTATCCTGGGGTCACATTTTGGGTAATGTATCTTGATCCTCTGCAACTATTTACAGGTAAGAACCGAGTAAAATAACTATGAAGAATGCATTATGTTGAATATGCTGCAAAGGAAGCTAATTTTATCCACCTCATAAATTATTTTTGAATCAAAGTGGCCCATGGAAGAAATATTTTTTGGTATCAGCAGCATGAATAGACTTTTCCTTGTAAGAATAAAGAATATTTAGAAGCTATTCATACTTTTTACGATGAAGAATGTAGAACTAATTAAATTCTTTAATTTTTTAGATATTCTCTGTAATTATTTTTCCATAATATCTTGTTTGTCAAATAATAAGCCTCATGTACAAAGTCTCCCACGATATTTCAATAGGAAACAAAAACTTACTAAAAGTGTTATTAACTCCTATAATGGGTCTCCAGATTCATGATTCATACATTTTATAATGTTGCTAGTTTTATTAAAATCTAATCTAAAAACATTAAAGAAGCACTTTCCGTAAACTTTACAAGTATCTCTATGTTGACTAGATTTTTCTGCTTATTGCTTGTTTTTTTTTCTTTCTCACAAGGTCAGAAACTAGAGTAGAAATGTGAAGTTTTTAAGGTCTAGTCTTAGGATTGGCCAATTGTTGCTCCTGCCTCTATGACATTGACCAAATAAGCAAAGAATATCAAATCCAAAGATCAAGTGTTAGGACAGAATATTCACCTTTAGAGAGGGTTTCTTCACAGATGGTAAATGTTAGGAGAGAAAAATAAATTTAAAAAAATCTTAAAATCATCACAATTTAACCATAAACCTTTATCTGGGGTCATTTAGTGTAGGACCAAATTTTGTGTCAAAAAAAGAGAAGACGGGAAGATAGGTCACTTGGGGAGATGGATGAATAGGTGACGTCTTTGCTGTTTGATTCTAGAAGCCACCTCAAAAAAGAAACTGTGTGTAGTGGCATGGACTTGTCAGCCCTGTGCTAGGGAGAGGGAGACAGGAGGCGCCCCAGGACTCATTGGCCTGCAGGTCTAGCCAAACTTGTAGGTTCCAGACCAGTGAGAGACCTTTTCAAAAGAAATCAAGGTACACAGTACCTGAGAAACAGCAACAGAGCTCGTCCTCTGGCCTCCATCTGTATAAACATACAGGCACACAACACAACACACACACACACACACACACAAACACACACACACACACATTGAAAGAGAGAAAAGGACATTAAACTATTTATTCATAAATATATTTGACCAAGCAATCCATAAGGAATGTCATGTACTTCTATGATGTCAGGGACATTCCAGTGAGTGACTGGCTAAAGAAAAAGAGCCCATGGTCACACACTGAGAAGGGAGACCCAGCAGGGTCTGTCCTTTTGAATTCTTTGTGACCTCCTGTCATGGCATTCCTTCCTCTGGAACAGGGCAGAAGCCCTTCTGGAATTAGCCTTACAATTTGCTGCCAGACAAGGAAGTCAGAAATTCTCTGTGCAGCTGGCTCTTACACGGAACAGCAGCAGCAGGTTAGAGTAACATTTCTAGGTTACATGGTGCTTTTGGGGGAAAGAGGGTAGAATTTCTATCATTTGCTTTGGGGAAGAAAAGAAAGCTGGAGAGAGAAGGCAGAAAGAGACTTTGGTCCTCCCCGTAGCCTTTAATTCAAAGTACCTTGTGCCCTGCACCTTGGGGTGCTGTTTTATGAGACCTGACACAATCAGATGGAAAAGGGTGACTTCTATGTAGATGTGCTGATATTTGGCCTGACTTTCAACAGCAGTCTAATTAAATAGGTGAGACATGGGCACTTTAGATCCAGAGAAGCACATGGCACAGCAGACATCCAACATGGCTCTTTCAGCGAAAGGCGAGAACCTGCACAGCTGCAGTGGTCAATCATCATCAACTGGACTGGATTTAGAATTACCATAGAAACCATACCTTAATTGTCTATGAGGGAGTTTCCAAAAGGATTAACTGAGGAGAGAAGGCCTACTCTGAATATGGGTGGCATGATGCCATAAAGTGGGGTCTGAGGTTGAATAAAAAGGAGAAAGCAAGCTAACCACCAGCATCCTTCTCTACTTCCTGACTGTCTATGCGGTGTGACCAGCAGCCTCACACTCCTGCCAATGTGCCTTCTCTGCCATGATGGGCTGTGCCCTTGAACTGTGAGCCCAAATAATCCCACCCCTTCTTAAATTGCTTTTATCTGGTATTCTGTCACAGCAATGGGAGAGGTAGCGAATGCAGCAGCCATCTGGTCTGCCAGTCATGTATATCCACACAAGTGTGTCTATAGCTGTCACTGGTAATTGCCCATCATGCTCTTCTGTCTTCCTCAGTTTCATTTGGGAGGGTGGAAAATAAGTGGATAAATTGATGACTTTTCCTCCTTGCATGGAGGGTGCCCTGTGTTCCAGATGAGAAGCGGCAGGCGTATCCAGTTTACATCTCATTTTCTTTCCTCGCATCCTTTTCCATTTCTCCAGCCTGGAATATGAAGACGGTACCTAGAATGGCTTCTGACTTCTTGCCGGCATGAAGCTGAAAGCTCGACATTAAGGATCATGAAGCAATAGAGCAAAACAGAAGACACCAGGACCATTGTGACATCACAGAACCAATGACATCAAAGCCTATGAGGAAAAATAAGCCTGGCTCTACTTCAGTCAGGAGTTTTTCAGGTTTCCTATCACTCGGAAACCATTCATCTGTACAAGGAATCCTGGGAGTCTCTTTGTGCCGGGGATTGTGGAAATTTCTGCTGTTGGAGATGTTAGATTTGGAAGGATGTGTGTGAAGAAAGACGTGGCCTAATCTCTATGGAAGGGCATTCACAGAGAGTGAATCCCAGATAATGCCTTTTCTTTCTGTTTTGCATGTAAGTTTTTGTGTATGCGTGTACATGAAGGTGGAGCTCAGAGGTCAGCCTGGCCTGGGGCTTTCAGATTCAGCAGGGTGACTAAGCCTCCCCCCAGCCCCCACTAGGATCACAAGCAGTGCCATCATCATGCCTGGTCTTTTACGTGGGTTCTGGGGATGGAACTCAGGTCTTCATGCTTATAAGGTAAGCATTTTGGTGACTGAGCCGTCTCCAATTCCAGGTAACTTAATATTCTTTTTAAAAATTGCATTATTTATTTCTTTATGTATATGTGAGTGTGTGTGTGTGTGTGTGTGTGTGTGTGTGTGTGTGTGTGTGTGTATGTACACACAATACTCAAACCATGACATTCATATGGAAGGCATAAGACAACTTTCAGGAGTCAATTCTCTCCTTATTATGTGAGTCCTGGATTTCAAACTCAGGTTGTCGGGCTTGGTGACAAGTGCTTTTACCTGCTGAATCATCTTGAATCTGCCCAATTTTTGATTCTTCATAAAAGCACTTCCCTGTGCTGGACCTGGACATAATGAGATGCTTGGCCCATCAGGAGCAAAGTGTGACTTCTCTTGAAGACAACTCTGTCTTCAGCACAGTCTTCGCTCCTTGGCATACACCAAAGGACTCATCCTACTGTCGAGATACTTCTGCATCCATTTTTGTTGCTGTTTTTTTCCAGAATAGTTAAGAAATGGAAAAATACCTAAATGTCCCTCAAGTGATGAATGGCTAATGAAAATGTGGTACACTTACACAATGGAGTTCTACTCAGAGGAAGGAAATATGAAATCATAAAATTTACAGGTAGATGGACAGAACTGGAACTGACTGAATGAAGTAACACAGACTCAGAAAACCAAGAGATGTATGTTCTCTCTCATTTGTGGATCTTAGCATCAAATCCTTATATGTGAGTGTATATCCTGATGTAACCATAAAAGTCAGGAAAATGGAAAGAAACCACTGGCAGTAAAAAGAAAGAGTTTGAAATAAGCAAAACTAGGAAACAGATGTTTCCAAGGAGGAAGTGGGCAAAATGGGGAAAATGGGGGAAATGGGGAAATTCAATTGGGAAGGGAGCAGGGAAAGATACACAAGGAACCGTGAAGGTAAAGGAGAAGGAGCTCAAGAGGGGAATACTAAAAGACAGGTATTATCAAGGGGAAAATAGGGAAAATGGGGTGAATTTAATTGGGGGGAGAGGAGGTATATTAGACAGGGAGAGAGAGAGGAGAGATAAATAAAGCTTAGGTGGTGTGAAAAACCAGAGGGAAATGTATTTGCTCAAAAACCTACTGAAAAAAATATACATATATTATCTGAACATGAGTGTATTTGTATACCTGAAGGCTATATAACAAGGAACACAGTGCCAGACAGAAGAAGCCTCCCTTCGAGTTGTTAGTCAAGGTAGTCCAAGAGACTCCCAAAATAACACAGGCTATTGCCACAGCTCTTGATTACCTCCCAGAACTTGAAGGTAAGACCCTATTAAGACAAGACATACTTTGGACACAGAACTTGGAGCAAAGGAGCTGGAACTGACCTGGAAGCCTCCTCCCTGAAGACTAGTTCTCATATTTCTAGAGGATACTATGTAAGCTGCTAAGGGAGAAAATAAATCAATGGTCCAACCCCAGCTTTAAAGCTTAATAACCACAACATTGACCAGAACAACAAATTATTGTGGTACAGTAGTGGCACTTTTATCTTGGGGGTAATCAACAGCTGTGTAATTGGACATAAAGCCCTCTCAGTGGGAGGGAACTCATGGGTGGCACTGTAAACATAACCAACTACTTATGACTGGAGGTCATAGAGCGTAGAGAAAAACCTTACCTCTGTCATATCCCTAGACAAATGTAATTTCTTACTGTATGCTAAACATTGTTCATTATATTTACAGACAAGTTATCATTCACCACTCATTAAAGAAGTTTCTTTTTGTAACATATGGAGATATTACAGCGTTCCACAATTGGTCACACACAGAGAATATGTGTCTGAGAGATGTCCAGCGCTGTGACACATCTACAGTGAAACCTCTACACCTAATGCTCAGAGAACATTACAGAACAGAGGGTTCTCTCTACCCTCTGTCAGTATTCTCTCTATACTAATCCCTCTCTCAACTCTCATTAGTGAAGCTTCCTCCTGCAACTGAGTGTAAAGAACGAGAGTGTAAAGAACAAGAGACTACAGAGTGCGTGTCCCTGGATAGGACCCCTGTATTAGGCCTCACCCACCCTTGGCTCAGGGATCGTTGTGGAAGAGGGGGCAGAATGAATGTAAGAGCCAGAGTTGGTGCATGATCATAAGGATTAACAGTGTCTTCCCAGCCTTTGGGAACTTGCTCATATAAACTTGCAGCGGATGGTGACAGCATGCAGAAGACCCATGTAACCAGCATAGATCTGGGGAAATGGGCATCAGGCCCCAACCTTAGTTGAGGAACTCTTGGTAGCTGATTATTGCTAGGTAAGGAAAAGATGATCTTATTTAAGAAAATAAATGCAGATAGGCTGATTAAACTCCTGTGGATGAAATTGCACTGGGAGACATCTGGGTGTACAAACTTGACTCAATAGGTCTTAACATATATTACAGAATACATGAAATCTGGGAGGGGGGCACCATGAGGGTTGTGGATGGAGGAGGGGGTATAAATATGATTAAGATGTTTTGTGTGAAATGCATAAAAATTCAATAAAAATATACTTTGAGGGAAAAAAGCATTATCAGAAAAAAAGATAAACAAATTTGCATATTAATAACTTTGTTCCAAATATGCCCACTTAGGAGTTTAATTTTCTTTGTGTAAAAAAGCATCACATGTCCTTATGCTTTTTGAGTACAGGAACAGAAGATAGGTGAGAATGGCCTCCAGTAGAGCTGCAGACTAGACAGTCCAAAGGAGAGGGAGCCTGACCGAGAACGTCCAGCCATTTCAAGTTTTGGCTCATCTTCAGATAGGCTGTTCCTTTTTCTGTGAAGTATGAGAGATGTTTGGGAAGGTTCTTGCATGTGTATTAACCTTTGGTAGGGAGTGGGAAATAGAAACAGCATTTCTCCGTGGGTAAACCGTATTTCTCCATTTCTCCATGTTTCTGTTTCTCCCAAGAACCAGCACACTGTCAACTCAGTTGCTTCCTGGGTGGAAGCAATAGGAGGACATTTTCTTCCTCAGTTGGAAGGAAAAACTTTTGCTCTCTATAAACAATCTGAGAGGGACCTGGACCCCCGGGCATGCTTTCTTCTGTATGATCACAGCTGAGCGAAGGTACTGGCTTGATTGAATCAAGCACCTTGAATCTCCCCAGCAGGGAAAGCTAAAACTGGCATTAACAGCTGTTCATCTTTACAGGGTTGAAACATTCTTATTTTCTCTACTGGGGATGACCATTTTTAGACAAAATAAGAAACAACTGTGATTTGATAAAAAAAAAAAAAATAGTATCAGTTTTTCAAACAGGAATAAAGCTGTAAGGTAACATTTTTCTTTCTCTCTATGCTAAGCCTTTTTTCCCCCTCTATTCATCTGTTGTTGGCTTTCTAGAAACCCTAGGTTGAACGCTTCACTGGAGAACACCTGTTTATGATCCTTTTAAGATCAGGCTGTGTTCAAGTCTCATACCATTAAGCCATGAAGTTTTAAAAACAAAACATTTGAGATTACACAAGGCACTGATGTACCAGCAAATATTACTTTTTCTAACTCATGGAGAACTTCTTATTGGAATAATGGAAAATAGACAATAAGCTTTTAGTAATAAGAATTGAGTTTTGGAAATGAGTTTGCCTTTAAAACACATTTCTTTATTTGCATGTATCTGTGTGTGTCTATGAATGTGCATGTGTGGGTACTGGTATCTACCCTTATATATGCATGCAGAGATCAGAAGAATGTGTAGGGTTCCTCCTCTACCATTCTGCAGCTACTCCTCTGAGGAAGATTCCCTCTTTGAACCTGGGGCTTGTTTCCTCTTGGCTAGGCTGCAGGCCAGGAAGCCACATCAACCTTCTGCCTCCATCCCCTCCAAGCTGGAGGCTTGTTCAGGAGGCCAGCTTGGTAAATGGATGCTGGGATCTGAACTCCAGCCTCATGATTGTGCAGCAAGCACTCTTAACCTCTGAGCCACTTCCCCAGCCGCCCCCTCTGAAATCTATTTGAGCTTAAAAGTTCTGAATAATTGCTATGGATTTGGCTCCTGGAAATTATTTGAAGAAACATTTTTTAATCTGAATGATATAAACACAAATAAATATTAGTCAAGACATTTCCTCTGCAAAATATTCTTTTTGCTTATATTATTTCATTGATCGGTTTTCTATATACCATAGGGAAAACATTTTCACATTTCATTAACACATACATATTCTCAACTAAATTGTGAAGAAAATGCGAGTCATTAGTTTTTGGCCTAAAATGAATGGTTTATGTTAGTCAATTTTGGTATGTTCTCTTTTTCTAATTTTACTAGGTCACATAAAAGTGTGTGCATTTGTCCTTCAGAAAATGTGAGAAATTTGGGATAGAAACTGAAGGAAAAGGAGAGAGAGGCAGAGAGACAAGTAGAGGCAGTTGGGGAGAGGAAGGGAGAGAGGAAAGGAAAAGGAGAAAGGAGGAGAGATGGGGAGAAAACGTGAGAAAGACAGTGAGAAAGAGTAGAGGGAGGTGGAGGGAAGAGAAGTAGAGGGAAGAGCAGATGGATGAGAGAAGAGAGGAGATAGATGGAGAAGAAAGGAAAGAGAGACAGAAGAGAAAGAACAAGAAGAGAGAGCAGAAAGAGAAATGAGAGCATAGAGGGAGACAGGGGAGGTAGAAGCAGAGAAGGAGAGGGGAGCACAACAAAATTAGTGAGACATCAGTGCAGAGAGTGATGTCGTGACAAAAAACGAACCCGGAAATGACAGCAAGCATGGCTCAGCTGGCAGCGTGCCTTTGGCTCTCCCTCCAGGAGAGTATCTTCTATCCCATTATCCACCATCAGAGAGCACTCTGCTTTTTTGATTTCTAGACCTGGAGCCAAACATGTCCTACATTTGAGTTTCACATCCTGTGTTTCCTGGGGTCATAGGTTATTTGAGTTTGGCTTTATTCTCACTAGTTTCTTGTTTGAGCTACCACTGAGAGAGAGAGAGAGAGAGAGAGAGAGAGAGAGAGAGAGAGAGAAAGAGAGAGAAGTTTAAGCTAATTTGAACGAGCAAGCACCCAGCTTCTATCTTTTGTTTTTCCTGCAGATGGTAAGTTAAACCATGTGGCTGCCCAATTTTTATCTTTTGAGGATACAGTTCTCAAACACAGAAGGTGAGACATGCGCTGTGAAATTATAATTAGCCTTTGTACTGAGCGGAATATGACTCATCACTTAGCTCCCATCAAGGCACTCAGGTGACATTTCTCCAGTTGGTGTCTTGTCCCTGCTCTGTTCTACTTCATGGGCTCTGCCATATGATCAGAGTGTGCTTCTGTTCCCACTGAGTACCTGCCCTGAGGTGCTCCCCTAGGTCTTTGCACAGTGCTCCCGTTTCTTGCTCATGCTGAGACCTGTGCACCAGCGGTCACAGTGCTCTCCACTCTCCCTCTCCACTTTGATCCCTGGCTAGTGAACAAGTGCCCATCAGCTTTCCCACATCATCGTTGCGATGTGGTTATCTCTTCTGATCTGTTTTCTTCTCTCTCTGTCTCTTCTAGATCCAGCCACAAGAGAGAGAGAGAGAGAGAGAGAGAAATAGAGAGAGAGAGAGAGAGAGAGAGAGAGAGAGAGAATATCTCCAACAAGAAGTTATCCCAAGTAGAAGACAAGTCAGCTTCTTGTTTAAAAAATAAACATTCTTATACAGGAAACAAAGTTCATGTACACACACACACACACACACACACACACACACACACCTTTGTAAAAACCGTGTGTGTGTGTACATGCATTTGTGTGTGCAAATGTGGGCATGAATATGCCACCACATATGCCACCCTAGCTGACCGTTATCCCAAGTAGAAGACAAGTCAGCTTCTTGTTTAAAAAATAAACATTCTTATACAGGAAACAAAGTTCATGTACACACACACACACACACACACACACACACACACACCTTTGTAAAAACCGTGTGTGTGTGTACATGCATTTGTGTGTGCAAATGTGGGCATGAATATGCCACCACATATGCCACCCTAGCTGACCTGTGAGCTTACAGGAATTCTCCTGTCTCTCTCCCATCTCACCATAAGAGTGCTGGGATTACATATGGGTGCTACTGGGCCTACCTTTACATGGGTGCTGGGAATCCCAACTGAAATCCTCACCTTGCATGGCAGAAGCTTTGCTCATTTCCCTAGCCATCTCCCTAGCCTCTTAGCTACCTTTTATGTGACTTGAACTTTGTTTCCTATATAAGAATGTTTATTTTTCCCTTTCAATCCTTTGAATTAAATTTACATTCTTCCTATAAGCCTTGAATATCAACAAATGATAAACAGAAACATGGCTCTCTTAAGCATAATTATTTTGGCCAATTTACAGTTCAGTAGCATTGATTGAATACCTACACAATATCAGGGTCTCTAGTTGCTTACAAAGGTTTGGGAAGCTTACAAATTATTTGACACTTGAAATCATTTACAAATGCACTTTTTTGTTCATTTGAAACTATTATTTCATTTCTCATAAAGATATGATTTATACTAGTTTTCAGCCTTTCATTACCCATGAACCTTAGCCTAAGCACCAATGTCACCCACCAGTGCCTGGGAACTATGAATTCTACCCTTACAGAGTTCTTCCTTTAATAACAGTGATAAACCTTTGAATTGTCCCCATGCTTTAAGCCTTAACCCTTGGGTGTCTTTGAATGTTATGTGGTCATCAATTATCCACCACAAAGCTATTAGAGTTATCCAAATCGCCAAAAGATGGATGAGCTTGCCACTGAAAGAATTGCAAAGGCAGCTGTAACTGCAGATGCTGGCCAATATCTGTAACACATGATTCCTGTGACACCAGGAAAAGAATTGGGTTGTCACCCAAAGTCTTGGCAAATACTGCTGAGGCTTTGTGGCACAGATATGTTTCTGAAGTTCAAGTCCTCTTACCTGGTTAGAGCAGCTGAATAGAGAGAGTCAGACTGGATTCTTGCCCCCTGGCTTGTGTTTTCAAAGTAACTTCAATGTTTGGAATTCAACACACATCCTCTGTGTGTCTAATATGGGCTTTGCAAAAATGTGAAATACAGACAGAGTTTTGCTTTAGTGGAGCTTCACTGAATAATGAAACAAGTAATTACCAGATATGATTGTGGGGAATGCTGTGTGGAAGCAGTACTGGTTGTTATGGGAGACCTTAAGCTGGGTAGGAATAGAGGGTTGCAGAGGTATAGAAAAGAAGAAAATGTGAGCCGAGCTAAGACTTTGTTGAAGACAAATCAAGTCAGGGCAAAGGAATGTGCAAAGTTCTAGGACATATACCACTTCCCTGGCAACTGTAATTGTACCACAGCGGTCTGTGGGCCACGCAAGACCTTAGCTCTCTGCTATGAATGGCCTCTTTGGTAACATCTCTCTTTCTTTTAATAACTTAAATAACAACAAGACTGTGGGATGGGAAGATTGCTCTGTGGGTAAAGGGTTTGCTGCATAGGGATGAGGGCCTGAGTTCAGATCTCCAGTATCCACATTAGGCTGGATTTGATAGTGCACATCCCAGTGTAATCTCAGGGCTCTTGTGGTCTGATTGGGAGGCTGAGACAGAACTCCCAGAAGCTCATAGACCTGGTGTACACAGCAGTGAACAAGATACTCTCTCTCAGATGGGGTGGAAGGCAAGGGCCAGCATTTGAGTTCGTCCTCTGACCTCCACATGCATTCACCCAGTTGTATAGGTTTCCTATGACGTGAAACCTTTCTTCCAGGAGGGAGGGGGGAGGCTCATAAGACTCTGGAGGTGAACCAAACTTCGCATGTTTGGGAAAAAGATAACTAACAAGATTCTGGAGGAAATCCTGGGATCTGTGGAGCTGCCTGTAAGCTATGGAGGGAGCTGCAAAGCCAAAGCTATCTATGCCGGGTGGGCCTCCAGTGATGTGGGTTTTTTCTGAGTCATTCCTGCTCTTGGAAGCAACACTTCATCCATACTCCTGTTAGTAACCCCAATAAAAAGTCACTTGTTTATGTTGGACTTTGGTACAATTGCTACTTTAGTTTGTCGTGGCTTTCATTTATGAGGTGAGTAGACGTGTGTATTGCATCTCCCCAGGAAAAATCTGCCACACAACATCCCCCCACGTGAATACATGAGTACACACACACACACACACACACACACACACACAATTTTGTAAAATACCTTTATGTGCACATACACATACACACATAGGGATAGATTTCAAAATATTATCACAGACTATGAAGCTAAATATAAGTGGATTAAAGAATGTTAGAACTAGAAGTGACCTTGCACAACGTCCTTCCATTTCAATTGATGGAAGTAAAGCTCTATTTTCATTATAAAATTATAAGCCACAGGGGTTTATAAAAATAGGAAAGGAGGTTGGATTTTTTTATTAAATGATAAAAAAATAAAATATTTGACAAAACTTCTGAAGACTAAAAAAACAAGACATTTAAAAAATAAGATTAAGTCAAGTAATAGTAAAAATATGTCTTAGTATTCAGTGATACTGTAAGAAAAGAGGTTAATCCTAAACAATTATCTAAAGCAAGAAATGAGACAAGTTAGCATCAATAAAATGCAGGATGGAGCTGTATTAAAAATGAGGATTAAATACAGTATGCAAATATTCTTTTTTACTAGAAAGCTTTTTCCATCCATGGACTGACCTATTACATAACAGTACAGAAATATGTGTGAAAGAGAATAAAAGCTAAATGTTTTTTAAATTAGCATAGCTCTATTTTAGAGGCAGTAAAGACCACTGTAAGGAACTTGATATTCATAATAATAGGGGCCTGGAGAGATGGCTCAGTGATTAACAGCACTGAATGCTCTTGCAGAGGACCTGGGTTCCATTCCCAGCACCCACATGGTGCCTACAAACTGTCTTTAACTTCAGTTCCAGGGAATCCAATGGCCTCTTTTGACCTTCGTGGCATTGCATGACACGGGTACACTCACATACATGCAGGCAATACACTCATACACATAAAAAAATAAAACGAATAGTAAAAACTACGTTTTCACAACCTCCCACATACAACACAAACACTACGTATACACATACTACATACATACAACACACAAAGTGCATATGCATAGGAAACATGCAACATATACACATACAATGCACACGTACAACATGTGCACACAAGACACCATACACAAAACACATGCAACACACTTACCCATGCAACACAGTGCATCATATATACAGTACATACATAAACACACACAAGCAAATATACTCATTACATTACAAAGAATTTTGATAACAGCATCTGGAATTACAGTTGCTTTATTTGGGGTCATATAACTCTGTTATTCTACGTCACTTATCACCACACAGAAACTGAAAGATGCTAGTTTATTGAATTCCTTCTTTCTCAATAAAGATGCTTTGACAAGGAGGTCTCAAGATGACTGCATTTACAGATCACAGAGTGCTGTTCTCATCTCGAGGTCTTGAATAAATAGGACAGGTTTGCCTGTTTCCAGTGTGAGGATGTCTATAACGAAATATAGACACTATTCTGAGTTGTTGCTCTGCTCACATGCTCACTTCTTCTCCAAGATTTGAACAAGAAAACAAACAAACAAAGGTGTGTGGACCACTAGCAATAGACATTGATAAAGCCAGGCTTGAATATGCTTGGAATCCTAGTACTGGAAGAGGCTGAGGCAGGAGGTTCATGAGGTTAAAAGCAGCCTGTGCTAAATATCAAGACTGTGTTTCAAGTGGGGAGGGGAGAGAGACAGGAGGGGAGGAACAATTATTGCACACTGAGGACTTGTAGTAGTAAATGAGCATTTTAAGTAGTTGCTTATTTGTTCTTTGCAAAACCCCTATAAGGACTGTTGAGATGGCATGGTGGGTAAAGGCACTTACTGCCAAGCCTGAGGATCTGAGTTTGATCCCAAGGGACTCACATGGTAGAAGGAGAGAAATGACTCCCCCAAAACTCCTTTAAGATGTGTAGTATTGTCCCAAATTTCTATTAAAAATGAGATTTAAGAGAGTTAAATTGAAGCTGGAGATGCAGCTTAGTTGAATGCTTGCCTAGCAGGCATGAAACTCTACTTTCAGTCAACCCAATGCTGAATAAACCTTGTGCAATGTGCATGCCAATAATCTCAGCACTGGGTATGCCAAGGTCTGAGGATCAGAAGTTCCAGGTCATTCTCATCTAAACAGTGCATCTGAGGCCAGCATGGACTTCATACAACTCTGTCTCAAAACACAAAAATTGGTGCATATTGAAACATCCAACTTCCAAGCCCAAGTTTATTATTCTAACTTCTTTCCCTCAGATTCTAACTATTGATTTACTTTTTTGTCTCATTCTTGGCTGTCAAGCAATTTCTCATCAAATTTCTTTTGTATCTTGTCTACTTGTGTTTCAGGATTTGGAGTTTGGAGTTTGGATTAGAAGATATCCAAATGCAAAGAAAGCTTTGATATCAGATGTACTTAAGAAGTTGTATATCATCTACAAAGGTGTTGCACCTTGTTATCTTAAAGGAGTCAAGATGGCCACCTGGCAAAGTCCATCAAATGAAAGTAACAAAATGCTGGTCCATGGAAATGGTCAGTAAAGTGCTTGTCTTGCAAGCATAATCATGAACACTTAAAAATGATTAGTGTGGTGGCACATACTTGGTGTCCCAGCAATGGAATGATAGACAGGGAGATCCCTGGGATTTGCTGGCCACCCACCATAGGCTTATTGATGAGCTCCAGGTCAATGAAAGATCCAGTCTCTGAAGATGCCACTAGGGTTGCCATATGGTCTTGTACTAAAAATTACTACTGGGAGGTGCATGTGGAGACTGGTTCCCTCCTCCCACTGTCCTTATGGCAACCCAAGTCAAGAATTCTCCAAAACTACCATTTGGAAAATCCTAACAAGTTTATTGGAATTACTAACTGAGCATGGGTGAAGGTTTACTTACAGAAGAGTGGGTGCCCCCCATATTCACATCTGTGCTGGAAAGTCCACACTCAAACATAGATCCTATGACTTCCCAACAGCTACATAACATGGTGAGAGCTGGCATTTTCAGCTTATATATCCTTAGTCCCTCCTCCTCATGCACCCAAGGTCTACTGATTGTATGGGAGGGGTAACTGGGGGCCCCCTGTGAGTCCTTTTAAGGAGCATGGGAAGGAGGTGTGACTATTGCTTTCTGGCATGGTGGTTGGTGGAATTTGCAGGAAACACTCCACCCCTTCCTCCAGTTCTTACATTCTTTCCTCCAACCTCTTCCAAAAACGCCCCCGAGCCTTGGAGGGTGTGATAGGTGTGGGATAATCTCCCTCCCATTGTGGGAAGTACTGGACTTTTAGATCTCTGCATCATCTGTTTTTCATGGGCTGTTGGCTCAATTCAGTGGTATTCCATCTACTATAAAAACACAAACAGCAAGAAGCAAGAACATCTGAACAATGAGTGTTATAATTATTTAACCTATGGGGATAAACACAAATGCTTGGACAGTATTTTAGCAGGTGCATCACATTCATCTGACAAAATAGTTGTAGTGGCTTCCTTACTGGGACTTATAACCTCCCCTGCCACAGGGGGCTGTCCTGGTCTACAATACTAGATGTTTTTCCTGTCACTAGGAACAAGCATTAGGTCTAATAAAAAATTTGCTGGTTGTAGATACACTAGATGTGCCACTATTGCACCAGCAGGAACATATCCTGTGCATGTTGATAGTGCAGTACATGGGGTCTATCATCGAATAGATTGATATGGGACAGTTCTCCAGCCCTCTGTGTAGTGTCTTCTGGAACTATGAAAGCCACCCATCCAGTGGCAGGGAGTCTCCTACTTAGTCCAAGCTTGATTTCTCCCTCTCCTGCACTCACAACATGTGGTGTTTTTGGCAATAGGGTCTTACCGTCCATTTCCAATGTACAACCCACATTATTGGCAATCACCTTTATTGTTTTAGGGACCTCTAGGGCCCCTTTGGCCAACAGCTCATAGGGAGGCACCCCACCCCTTGTACTGGGATTTTCATTTAACAATGGTATGGTTTCTGAGAGGGCTTTTTTCTACCCTTGTAGGGTTCCTTCTGTACTTAAGGCTTTTAATTGTCCTTTAACAACCTGTTTTTTTTTTTTTTTTCTCTCAATTAACCCTGCTCCTGTATGATTGTAGGGAAGGTGGAAATACTATTGAACCTGATTATTTTAAGCCCAGGATTGTACATCAGTACTTGTGAAATGAGTGCCTATGTCACTATCAATCCACCATGGACACCCATACATGACACTGAGTTGGATAAGGCCCTTGATAGTAGCCTTACCTGTTGCTTCTTGCAAGGAAAGGCCTGCATAAGGCCTGTGGCAGTGTTCACACAAGTGAGAGCATTCTTTCACCCTTCGCTGACTGGCAGGGGCCCTATATAATCCAGTTGTCAGTCTCTTATGGAGGAAACTGACTTATGCAGCTGTCCCATCATGGCATCCATCCTTTGGGGCCACAACTGGGAACACACTTCATAAGCCTTTTCTGCCTGTTGGATGTCAGAGTATTTTACCAGAACAATTGCTGCTTTAGCTGTCTTCCATGCCATGTTGGCTCCCCTGTGGCCAGACTTGATATGAGTCAAGTGAGCTTCTTCTAAGGGAACCTGTGGGCAGATAACCCTTACTTTGGTAAGGGCATCAGCTTCCTGATTCCTGAGGGGACTCACCAGGCAGTGAGCTAAGCTGATAAATCTCTATACATATTCATTCTACTGGTTCTGTTTCTTTGGAGAACTCTGACTAATACATAGTAAACCACCAGGGGCAGTAGCTCCTGCTGCATCTTACTATATATTTCCTTCTGAATCTGTTGTCCCCATAGTGGCTGTCCAGTCACCTGCCAGTTTTCTTTCTCCTATTGTGCTGTCCACAAGGCTAAGCCCTTGAACATGGCCCAACTGTCAGTACAGAAGGTTACTGGCCAAGGCTCATTGTTATTACTATCCATACAGCTCTTAATTCAGCCCATTGACTGCTCTCTTCTCCCCTTTCCAAACACATAGAGTCAGTGTTCATCTGCATTGCTGCTGCTACCCATTCTTGTCTGGCACCCATGCTGGTACCATTTGTATACCAGGCATCAGCTGTAATTGGTGGAGCCTCTTCTAGTACTTGGTAGGGTCTTGCTGGAGAGCCAACCATAGGAGGTGAAGGGAAAGGTTCTGTGCCTTGAAATGACACTGGTCCTAGTACTACCTACATGGCATTGGTGATTGGGCCTGCTGACAGTACCCCTTGCTGTTTCATATATGCATGCCATTGTTGCAGTGTTTGGTTTTATTCTACCCCTGATGGGGCTTGGCTAATAGGCCTCCCATGCATCCTTTTATGGGATAAGCAGTTTTTACAGTAATGAGGATAGGGCCTGTAATGGATTCCACCTATTGCAATGCTATGTACACAGCCAGAAGGTGCTGTTCTAGAGTTGTGTACCAGGACTCTGCCCCTTTCCATGACTGGGAACAGAATCCAATTGGGATGGTCTGTTTAGGTTATTGTTACCATAAACCCCACTCATAGCCCTCAGGGCTCCTGGTGATTTCCAAGAGGAAGAGATCCCACAGTACTGGGACACACAGGTGTTTAGCTTGCCCAACTAATACCTTGGCCTGCTCAAAAGCCTCTTGGGACTTTACATCCCAATCCCATGTAGCACTTCTCTTTATTAAATTATACAGGGGATAGGTAACCTGAGCAAGGTGAGGTATAAAAATCTGCTGTGATGGCTAATCCTGGGTGTCAACTTGATTGGATCTGAGATTAACTGAAATGAAAGAGATCTTCTTGATTGGATCATCTAAAGCTGGAAGACACACCCTAAATGCGGGTGTTACCTTCTGATGGCAGCCGGTATAAAAGACCAAGGCAGAGGAGAAAGCGGGGCTTTTTGTGTCTTGCCTTCTCTCTCGCTGGTGAGTTCATCTTAGACTGAAGACTAGCTGATCTTTTGGAATTTGTCAGACCTTCAGTGCCAGATTGGGACTACTGAGACATCCAGCCTTGTGGACTGAGCGACTATGGATTCTCAGCCTCTCCAGTGTGGTGCAGCCATTGTTGGACTACTCAGACTCTATCCTGTGAGCTAAGCTGATAAATCTCTATACATATTCATTCTACTGGTTCTGTTTCTTTGGAGAACTCTGACTAATACATCTGCCAAAACCCTAGAAGTCCCAAAATACCTATAACAGTTTGGTATTTATTGGTACAGTTGTTGTAAGATTTTTTTAACCACTTCACTGAGTATCATGCAGTGATACCTGACCATAAAACTCCTAAAAATTTTATCGTACCAGGCCCTTGTATCTTGTGCAGGTTGATTTCGCCTCCTCACTCTTTCAGGTATACTTGCTTGTCCTCCAAATGAGCTTCCAAATCTGTAAGGTTTGAATGTCTTTCCTAGTTCCAACAGCTCCAGTGCTGAATATTCTCTGATTACCATGGTCTCCTGCACCACGCTATTGTTAAGACTTCCATCAGCATGCTGAACCATGGATTTCCCTTTCTTTGAATTAAAGTTTGGACCCAAGGGGCATCTTCTGCTATTTCTAGGTCACTTCCTTCTTCATCACTACCTGATTCTTCCCAGCAGTTCCAGGTTTTAGGGACCCAGGATGGGCCTTGTATTACCAATCTGATCTGAGCTTTCTTTCCCGTTTGATCTCCTAGATGTAAAAAACAGCATGCCAACACCTCCATCTCCTTTTCTCTCTTATTCAATTTACCATCAAGGTCAGAGGCCATTACCAATGAAGTCAGCCTCATATTCCTCTGTAACACCTTCAGTTTCCCCCTGGGCTAAGGCCTCTACTTGAGACAGATTTCTTGTTACCTATAGCAGCAGTCAAGTGGCCTCTGCAGCTGCTTGTTGACATTTCTGTCCCTGGTGTGTTACTCCCAGAGCTTGAAAACTCTGTTCTAGACCTTCTGCTGTCTTCATGGCATCTCCAAACTTACATGGAGGCCCCCATCAGTCAAGCAAACATGCCACCCCATACCATCTATAAGATGGCTGCCATCCCAGAATTCCCCCAATGACCTCATCTGCTAGGTGGCCTCACCCTAGTTACATATCTCACTACCCACTGCATTAACCATGCCACTATGGCTACCCCCATCAAGACTATGGGAATATTCCACCACCAGGTTAATAGTTCCTCTTCCCACACTCTTCCCTCACCCAACCTTGCTTTGGTTGTTGATCTTTTTCCCCATATCAGGGACATCACCATTGCTCTTCCCAAACTCATCCTCAGTTTTGTAGTATCCAGCCAAAACGGTGAGAGGGGTGCCTCCTTTGCCTCTCCCCCTCATACAGCCAAGGTCAACTGGTTGGATGGGAGGGGTAACTGCCCCCCCCACTTGAGTCCTTTTAGGAACATGGGAAGGAGGTGTGACTATAGCTTGCCAGCATGGTGGTCAGTGGAATTTCCAGGTTAACAGGCCTCTACACTCACATGCACAAGCACCTGTACACATTAAAACATACACACATATGGACATGCACACACACACATGTACATAAAAAGAAAAACAAAGCAACCAAAAGCATCATCCCATTTAAGACCCTTCTTAGAATCCTATTCTGCTAATTATTTCCTGATTGCTTTCTCTGGTATATATATTTCACCTCCAAATTGGCCTTGGATTTCCTGGCTGTACTCATCAAAAGCACTTATTGATTATAGTCATTCATGGCTCATTTAACCTGGTGTTATTTTAGATATCTGTGATCATGTACCTCTTGTACCAATTGATAAGTGCTGTGAAAGACACCTTCCTCCTACTGACAAATTAACATACTGGAACACAAATATTTGAAATCTAAATTGAGTATCTAGAGGCAAAAATTATGGTAATAGCAATATGAAGAGATCAAAATTTTTTCCCGACTTAGTGTTATATGGTTTTAGGGCTGACCACTTGGGATTGGATAACTTATCAGGAAGCTCATCCATGGAGAATACAGATTCTCGGTCTCTCAGCAGCCACTGGTTCACTGTAGCAGACTTGTGAAATTTCCCCATCCACTCTGACATGCCATGGCTAGTGATGTCATTGTGCGGGTCTTGTTCGGGAAACCATTTTATTAAGATTCCATAGGTACAGCTTCCCTGTTGCATCTAGAAGATACTATTTAGTAGCAGGTGTCCTGGTCTTCCTTTGATTCTTACAATCATTCTGATTCCTCTTCTGTGATATTAGTTTGTGCGTGTGTGAATGTATATGTATATATTATGAATACATTTCTATATATGTATTTATAATAAAGAAGAGGTCATGCAATTGAGGGAGAGTAGGAGGCATAGGAAGAGTCCTCATAAAAATGAAATGATGTAAATATAGTACTCATCTGAAAGTCTCAAGAAAATTTAAAATTAAAATAAACAGCTCCTGAATATCAATTTTTAAATTAAAAAATAGTCAAAATTACCATTTTGGTGGCTCTGAGGGCCAACCAAGGACAGATACCACATTGGGAAGAATTTCCTTATAGAAACCCTACTGGGAATTTGATGAGGACAGGGGATCTTCTTGGGACCTGCAGTCTTCTTCTTGGGGTTACCCTCATCCACCTTGTTCAGAGACAGTTTCTCCCTAAAAAGCAACAACCAGTTTTCCAGAGGCAGGGGCTGTTTGTCATGAAGGCCAAAGACTGTATTCTCACTACTGAAAATGTAGCATTCAAGAGGAAATGAACAGAAGTCCATGGTTATGTAAACTCAAATTTGCAGAAGTACAGATAATCCCCTGATAGAATGGGAAGAATCTGTTCATTTTTATTTTCTGCTTTTTTTTGATAGCTCACAGAATAATGGGTTCATTGTGATGTTTTTGTACAAATATATCATTATGCTTTGTTCCTATTCTTTCACCGTCCCTCTCCTTCTCCTCTCCTATCTTACTGGTCTCCTCCTCCCCCAAATAGCTCTCTGTTCTGCTTCTATTAACATAGATTATACTGTTCTCTCTTGTTCCCCTCTTTCTAGATCCTCCCTCTCCTCTCATAGTTCCTTTTCCATTTTCATGTCACATGTATAAACCAGAAATATACATACAAATTTA
>NW_008345224.1:2407612-2408514 GCF_000622305.1 Nannospalax galili
ATGTATTTATAATAAAGAAGAGGTCATGCAATTGAGGGAGAGTAGGAGGCATAGGAAGAGTCCTCATAAAAATGAAATGATGTAAATATAGTACTCATCTGAAAGTCTCAAGAAAATTTAAAATTAAAATAAACAGCTCCTGAATATCAATTTTTAAATTAAAAAATAGTCAAAATTACCATTTTGGTGGCTCTGAGGGCCAACCAAGGACAGATACCACATTGGGAAGAATTTCCTTATAGAAACCCTACTGGGAATTTGATGAGGACAGGGGATCTTCTTGGGACCTGCAGTCTTCTTCTTGGGGTTACCCTCATCCACCTTGTTCAGAGACAGTTTCTCCCTAAAAAGCAACAACCAGTTTTCCAGAGGCAGGGGCTGTTTGTCATGAAGGCCAAAGACTGTATTCTCACTACTGAAAATGTAGCATTCAAGAGGAAATGAACAGAAGTCCATGGTTATGTAAACTCAAATTTGCAGAAGTACAGATAATCCCCTGATAGAATGGGAAGAATCTGTTCATTTTTATTTTCTGCTTTTTTTTGATAGCTCACAGAATAATGGGTTCATTGTGATGTTTTTGTACAAATATATCATTATGCTTTGTTCCTATTCTTTCACCGTCCCTCTCCTTCTCCTCTCCTATCTTACTGGTCTCCTCCTCCCCCAAATAGCTCTCTGTTCTGCTTCTATTAACATAGATTATACTGTTCTCTCTTGTTCCCCTCTTTCTAGATCCTCCCTCTCCTCTCATAGTTCCTTTTCCATTTTCATGTCACATGTATAAACCAGAAATATACATACAAATTTAACTCCAGATAGTTAACTATATATGTACTTAACTCTGTATATTTAACTATAATTATATGTGTAGTTAAATAAATTTAACCATATTTATAAAT
>NW_008345224.1:2408643-2419361 GCF_000622305.1 Nannospalax galili
ACCTAAGAGTATGTAAATATTTTAATAAATATATAAATATTGAAACCAATATATGTTTATGAATACATTACATACATATTTTGAAATTTTTGCTTTTATTAAATTTTATTGTTTTTCATACAGAATATATCAAACAATCTCAATCATCTTTATATCCCCATCCCCACCAGCATGCCCCATAGCACTCCACTGGATCCCATATACTCGAGTATGTAAATATTTTAATAAATATATAAATATTGAAACCAATATATGTTTATGAATACATTACATACATATTTTGAAATTTTTGCTTTTATTAAATTTTATTGTTTTTCATACAGAATATATCAAACAATCTCAATCATCTTTATATCCCCATCCCCACCAGCATGCCCCATAGCACTCCACTGGATCCCATATACTCTGTCCTGGGTGTTAAGGCTCACTGTCAAGTCAGTGTCCCCAGACACTCTCCAGTCATATCCCTTTCATCTAACTATCCAAATGCCTATCATTTTTTTTAACAGAGCATAGGGTGGGGGTTTATTTACAGAGGAGTGGGTGTTCCCCCCACCCCCATTTTCAGCTGCACTGGAAAATCCACACACAAATATAGATCCTGTGACTTCCCAACAGCTTCAGAAAATGGTGAGAGAGGTGCCTCCTGGCATTCTTGGCTTATCTATCCTTAGCCCCTCCCCCACATGCAGCTAAGGTTGACTAATTAGGTGGCAGGGGTAACTGACTCCCCCCTCAAATCCTTGATGAGTGTGGAAAGGAGGTGTGACTATAGCTTGCTGGTACAGTGTTCAGAGTATACTTCCAGTTAACAGTCCACCCCTTCCTATGGCTCTTACATTCTTTCCAACAACCTCTTCAGCAAAAGTAACTGAGCCTTGGAGGGGTCTGTAGGTGTGGGATGTTCTGCCTCCTATTGTGGCAAGGTACTTAACTTTCAGGTCTCTGCAGCATCAGTTTTGCATGGGCTGTTGGCCCATTTCAATGGGATTCCATCTATAAAAAGACAAACAGCAAGTAGTTAGAACATCTAAACAGTGGGAGCTATAATAACTTAACCTATGGGTGTGAACACAAATGCTTGGATGGTACTTTGTAAAAAGGGAGTAGTTAAAGGAGGGGGAAGGAGGGCTATACAAAAAATTATGGGAATAAAGGGGAAATTTCTTTAGATACACAGTAAAAAAAAAAGCCTTAAGCATAGAAGGAACCCTATGGGGATGGAAGAAAGCCCTTTCAGAAGCAATATGGTTATTAAATAAAAATCCCAGTGCCAGAGATGGGTTGTCCCTAAGAGCTGTTGGCCTGAGGGACACTGGAGGGTGGCAAAATAATAAAGGCCATTGTTAATAATGTTGGTTGTACACCAGAAGTGGATGGAGGGACCCTATTGCTGAAGACACTGCTTGATGTGAGTGTAGAAGAAGGAGAAATCAAGCTTGGACTAAGCTAGAAACTCCCTGCCACTGGATGGGTGGCTTTCATGGTGCCAGAAGGTGACATGGAGTTGACTGGGGGAGAATCATCTCCTATAATACTGTTTAACAGTGGACTGCGTGCTGCACTATCAGCATACCAAACAAGATGTTCAGTAGTGGAGCATCTAGTGTATGCATAACCAACAAATTTTCAATTGAATATAATGCCCACTCCTTGGGGTGGAACACACATCTGGTCCTGTAGACCAGACCAACCTCCTGTGGCAGGGGAGAATATAGGCCCAGCGGGAAGCCACTGCAACTGTTTTATTAGATGGATGTGATGCACCTGCTAAAGTACCGTCTAAGATTTGTGTTATATTTATATATTTTATACTTAAATATATTTAATTTGCTATATAACTATACAAAGAAGTTTAATTATGGATTTAAATAATATTTAATTTAGTAACTTTATTTTTTGTGTATGAGTGTACTGCCTGCATGTGTGTAACTGAACCCATGTCATGCTGCTGAGGGTGTCAGAAGAGGGTGTCGAATCCACTGGAACTGGAGTTATGGATAGTTGTTAGCTGCCATGTGGGTGCTGAAAATTGAACCTGGGTCCTCTGCAGGAACAGATAGTGCTATTAACTGCTGAGCTATCTCTCCATCCCCAACTCTGGATTTCATTTATGAGAGAAAGCATGTGATGATTTTCTTTATATTTTGCTTTAACATAATGATCTCCACTTCATTCATTTCCCTGCAAATGTCACAACTTCATTTTTCTTTACAACTAAATAAAATTCTGTCAGATATATGTGCCACCTTTTCTTAATATACTCATGGGTTGATGGACGTACAGACTGTCACCGTATCTTCACGTGTCTTCACTATTGTGAACAGTCAGTGCTTCAGTAATCATGAATGTGCAGGTGGTCTCCGTGGTGTGCTGACTTAAGGTCTTTTGCATATGTGCCCAGGATGGCTCGTGTCATGACTCTTAATTTTTGTTGTTGTTATTGTTGCAAACCTATGTATTAGTTTTATTTCCCTCTATTCTAGGATCCAAAAGCTGTGTCAAGGGTTTGGCTTTTAGTCATATGAAAAAAAGTCCTACTTACTCTGAAAACTGAGGAAGATAAGATCCTACAAATCATTTATCTTTTAAGCAGGTGAAGAGGAAATATTTTCTCTTTTATACATCATATTGTATATAGCCCCCTCATAACACAGGAGACAGATTTCAAGGATAGACCTTAATGATCCCTGCTTCCTTGTATTAATGTCCTTGTAGAATCCCTTATCCTTGAATAACTGGTTTATAACCAAGGGCACACAACAACGTTGTGGGAGATCACTTCCATGATTAGCACAGAAGAGACCGCGGCTTCCATTCTGGTAGCAACTTGCAAACTTAGCTGAAGTCAGCTGCTGTGGCAGAGAAGCCCAGATGTCAGGGAACTGGGGATGCTTCCTGGCCAACTGCCAGTGGAGAATTACAGCCCTAAATTCAACAGCTGACATGGAATTAAAACCCTGCCAACTACATAGTGAGCTTGGAAGGGGATGCTTCCCTAGGCAAGCCTTGAGAGAAGGGGACAGATTTTGTGCCAAGGACTTTGTTGCAGCCTTCTAAGAAACTGCTAAACAGGCCCCAGGTAAGTATGGCTCAGATTCTCTGCTTGGAAACTCTGGAATCATAAGTGAGTGTTTTAAGCTGTTCTGCTTTGGGTAATTTGTTACATAGCAAGAGATAACACAGACACAAGACTTGATCATCAAAGCCTCGGATCCAACATCCTTTGGAATTTGTTCCTCTGGAGAAAGCTCAGAGAACCCCCCACTTTCCCACAGGTCCCTTCCTCTTTGCTTAGTCCTGCTAATGCTTAATGCCTGCTTCTGACTTAGATACTAAAGGATGATTTCCCAGGCAACAGGAAAAACAAGACACTTGTAGAGACTTGTTCTGATTAAACCACAATGTTTGATTTTTGCACGTTTTTTACAAATCCCAGCCTGCAACTCAGAAAGCAACTCAGTTGTGCTGGATCACAGTATTACATGGTATATTGATTGATTAGCTCTTATCTATTGTTTCCAGAAAGACTGCATTTTTTTCTATTTTAAATTTTAAATTCATGCTACAAATTACTTTCCCACATGCACATATACTTCTTCACTGATCTCCTTTCCCTTTACATGCTCAGTTTCACAGTTTCCTTTCATTGTTCTTCTTTTTATTATAGCAAAACTGAAAGTAATGTGACTGAATTGTATAGCAGAAAGGTCAGAAATATGCCCCATAAAGAAATATGAAAGTGATATATTTCAAAATTAAATCAAAATCAGCAAACTACTTTTATTTCTTTGTAACTCTCTTTAACACCATTCTTTAAATAACTGAAGACAGGTATATCCAGAAGCACAGGCTCACCATGATAACTTAGCCTCTATTTATTAAAACAAGACAAATAAAAACAATCAATTTATGAGGAGAAAATGTTAATCTGCCTCACAGATTTAAAGGTGTCAATCTGTGGTCTACTGGCCCCATTTCAAAGCAGGAAAACAAGGTGGAACAAAACTACCCATGCGGTGACTAGGATGTAAAAAGGGGAAGACGGTCCAGTAATCCCCTCTGAGGTATACCTTGCATAACCTAAAGACTTCTTACAAGGTCCCACCTCTTAAAGTTTCTATCACCTGCTAATAGTACCATTCTAGGGACTTGGCCTTTATTGTGTGGACATTCAAGGATCATCTGAGAGTGAGTCAAACTGTAGGACCTAGTTTGCTACTGTCCTATGTCCTTCTGAGACCAACTGTGGAGACTGGTCCTCCTTCCCATGTGATTCATCAATAGTCTCTTGCTGTCGCTCTTGCTCTCACTCTCTCCCTTTCTCTCCATGTTTCAGTTCAGTACCAAGCACCCATATGGTGGCTAATAACCATCTGGAACTCCAGTTTCAGGGGATCTGATGCCCTCTTCTGTTCTCCATGGGCATTGCATGCATGTGGTGCACTTACATATATGCAGGCAAAATACTCATATACACAAAATAAATAAATAACAAATAAATAAAAAAATGCTTTTCCCAAGGCATGCTAATGTGAGAGGGACTTAAGTATGTTTAAGAGACCTGAAAGATCATCTTGCTTCAGAAATAAATAGAGTTAGCAATGCTGTCAAGTAGGAGGTAAAGATGGGACAATACGGACTACAGAAAACCAAAACCAAATAGTCCTAGGAATTTGAGCTGGAAAACAGATATTTTCCCTAAAGAGTTTTGCCTAAGATGGTGATAAAACCCCAGTTCTCCTTTCCTGGAAAACATCTATTTTGTCAGACTTTGTTATTTCTAACTCTAGCCTTATCTATTTGAGGCTTGTCAAGGAGGTAACAAGCTGTTACTTTATGTGTGAACTTTGATGCCCTTTAACCTCCTGTGGCAGTAGATAACATCTTCTACTAACTTTGGGTAATAATGTCGACACCTCACAATCTGCAAGGATACATTCTTCCTAATTGCTAGATGAGGAAGAATTTAAAAGCAATGGAAATTTGGAAGCAATACAAATCAAATGTAAATGAGCAAAAGTTCTGCATGGATATAATTTATTTTTCAGAACTACCTCTTGTGCTTTTTAGATATAATCATCCCAAGCACATTTCTGAATGGTGTTTTGGTTGCATATAAATTCCCTTTTAACCAGGAATGAGGTGAGTTAATGGTTTTCTTTATCTGTGCTAGGATTGGATTATACTGCAAAGATAAATTTAGGTTTATGAATGCAAAAATCTGTAAATCACAGAGAAATGTTTGCTTATGCATGGGAGCTGTTATGGTTGAGTTTTCCTCTGAAGTTTAGTTTTCAGTCCATAAAACCTTTGTAAACTTAATGACAGACTAGTTCTGTCTCAGAATTTCTTGGAATATTCTCACAAGATCCCACTGTTTCACTTTGTGATTAAATGAAGAAATACTCATGAAATGACAAGAAATGGGAAGAGTAACTTTTCCTTAATATGGGATCCTGTGATTCGTGAATATAAATGATACTGAAAAATATGGTTTGGACTTTAGTTGATTGAGCCACTAAGGATGAAAGAGTAAATGCACAGACTGACATAAAGTCTATAGCTAATCTGAAAATGTGGTCACTTGCCTTTCTATTTAAATTTAGTTTTACAAATGTATAACATATTATGGTTAATATCTATAGAGAGAATTTATTTTATGTCAAGTCTCTGCTAGACATTCCCTTTGGAATCCTACCTGTAGCCCCAGCTGGCCCTGAACTTGCTATATAGACTAGACAGGACCTAGATCTCAGAGATCCACCTGCTTCTGCCTCCTCAGTGCTGGGACTAAAGTTGTGTGCTATCACATTCAGCTTGCCTGTATGTAGAATAATCCATGTACAATCACTTTTCCCTAAAATAAAACCTAATGTAATTCAAACACATACAAAGCACTTAGTGAAATGCGTTGAGTGATGCCTTGGTCCATCCTGGCTGCTATATTAAAGTCCTACAAATTGAACAAGCTTATAAATAACTGTTAGGTTTTTAGGCAATAAGCTAGCCAGGCAATGCCCACCAGCATCAACCTTTCTCTTCCCTGAAGGAAATGGCAAGCCCTCTACCGAGAAGCCCCTAACAGACTCCCCAGGTGCTTGGATTCTCACTTTCCCAAGGAAGTTTCCAGACCTCAGGTGTTCGATTCAGAACACAGAGGGCTATGCACGTCCCTCATGTGCCTAAGTGACATACCTTAATTCCCCCAGGTTTCCATAGTCACATATTCCTTCTCTGGCATTCTCTTTCCTCTCCATGAGGCCCAGAAGTCAGGGAGGGACAGTCTGGCTGCAGGATGCTGTGGACCACTCATCAACCACATGGACATGACTCTCCCTTCCTCTGAGACCTGTAAGAAAGAACCCCCATTCTGCCTTATGAACCTGAATTTTTATCAGATGCCCTACCATGCTATCTGTCTACCTACAGTGCTGGAGAACTAGCCTCAGAGCCTCTGCCATGCTACTGTTTGTCCATGGTATTGACAGCTCTTCTAATAAATCTCTTACCCCAAAACACAGTGTACCTCAGTATCCCCCTTGAACTCCCAAACCAAAACTTTTCAGTAACAAACTTTATTTTTCACAATCTGGAAAACTGAAAATTCCCCCATCAGCACTCAGGCAAATGCAATGTCCAATGAAGAAGGACACACTGGCTTCTACACAGATGATGACTTTATGCCATATCCTCATCTGATAGAAGCATCTAGACTGCTGTTTGTGACCTCTTTCACAAGGGCAGTTACCCTAGTCACAACCTAGTTACCTCTGCAAGGCTTCATCTGATACTATCACCTTGGTGGTTAGGATTTTACCTCACAACTCATTTTCA
This sequence comes from Nannospalax galili, assembly GCF_000622305.1. Lineage (NCBI taxonomy): Eukaryota > Metazoa > Chordata > Mammalia > Rodentia > Spalacidae > Nannospalax > Nannospalax galili. The sequence continues at coordinate 2,415,481 of NW_008345224.1, forward strand.
TCCCATTCGTGTGGAAGACATGAATACTTAGATCACCATAGTGATCTGCCCTTGATCTCTCCCAAATCATGTACTTCAAACATAGAAACATAGACCATTCCAATGTTTCCAACTGTTTAAACTTATTTCAGCATCACCTCCAATATTGGAGTTTCAAAGTCTTATCTAAATATCATGTAAATCAAGTATGGGTAAAACTCAAGGTCTGATTATCCAGAGGCTTGTGACTCTGAACCTGTAAAATTAAATAAGTTATATGCTTCCAAAATACAACTGTGGGACAGAATAGCACCTCTAATTCCTTTCTTTACAGTAGGAATGTCTCTTTCTTACACAAAAGAAACAATAACAAACAAACAGACCAAGAATATTCTTATTCCAAAGGAGAAACAGGAAAGAATAAAACAATCACCTACAAGGAAATCCAAGCCCAAGAGTCTTGAGAATAATGAATACACAATAATCCACAGCCATTATCTCTCCATAGAGAAAAGATTTATTTTCACAGGAAATAGGTTTCAACAGTGATTAATGTGATATTTCCCCCTAGCTTTCTGAAGCACATGGTTCTCACCTTACTTGATCATCTTACACATATCCACAGACTTCTGGAATGGAGTAAGAAAATGAGATATTTTCATATTCAGCCTATTATGTTCAAAAATGGAATTTTAGGAACTGGAGAGATGGCTCAGCAGTTAAGCTCACTGGCTGGTTTTGCAGAGGATCCAAACTTGGTTCCCAGCACCCACGTAGTGGCTAACAACAATCTGTAACTCTAGTTTGAGGGATCCAGTGTCTTCTTCTGGCTTCCATGGGCACTGCATGCACATGGTACACATACATACATGCAGGCAAAACTCTCATACAAAAAAGCTAAGAATAAATTTTTAAAAATTAAATGGAATTTTATAGCAAATAGTTATGCTCATTCTAAGCTATGATCTTGAAAAAGTATGCCTTAAGTACTGGTTTCAATTTTCTTCCTTGAGCATATGAACTGACAAGCATTTTAAGCTAGGTTTTATATAACGAAAGCTAACTAGAAGGAAAAGAAGAGGGGAAGGTGGCCTTTTTCTAGACCCAACATATTAGGAGATGCTAAGGAATGGTTAAAGGAGGAATAATTTTAAAACCTGATAAATGTCTCATGAGAGCTGCCTCTCATCCTGAGCATATTCTAAGAGGATCATAGAGAAATGATTTCTTCTCCTTTTGACTGTAGAGGATCTTATGAATGGTCCACCCCATCACACTGGGAAGTATGGACCAGTAGAGAACAGTCATCTTTCCTGGCTTTTCTGTTTGGGTGTGGTGTGGGTATTGATTTGAAAAATCAATGACTCTGTCTTCAGGAACATTGATGAGAGGACAAGATGGTTTTCACCAGAGGCCATTTTAGACACCTATGCTGAAGGATAAGGTGTAGGGTTACCTGGTGCTTCAGCTTCAGCTTAGTTGGGGTGAAGTCAACAGAGGCAAAAGTCCAAAGTATTTCTCAAGATCAGAGAACAGATCATAAGTTAAATTGTCTGTGACATATATAAAATGTACATGTCAAAGGAATATGGCTCTGAAGATTTCAGGACCAGCATGAGATGAAGGAGCACATGCTTTCATAGCCTGCCTCAGTATGCATTCAGAGTCCTTTGAAGAATCCAGGAGGGCTGGAGGATGACTCAGCAATTATTAGTGGTACTGCTCTTGGGCTGGGTGTGGTGGCACATGCCTTTAGTCTCGGCACTTAGGAGGCAGAGGCAGGTGGATCTCTTCGAGATCAAGGCCAGTCTGATCTACACAGCAAGTTCCATGTCAGCTGGGGCTACAGTGAGAACCTGTCTCAACAGTCAATCAACCAACAACAACAACAACAACAAAACAAAATAACCTCCATCGCAAAGAGTGGTATGGCTTTTGCAGGAGACATGAGTTCAGTTCCCTACACCGATGTTGGGTGGTTTACAATCCCTTGTAACTCCAGCTCCAGGGTATCCAATACCCTCTTCTGACACCTGCACATACATGTACTTACTCACACAGAGACATATGCATAAACATGATTAAATATAAAATCTTATGGGGCTGGAGAGTTCACTCAGCTGTTAATAATAGCATTGGCTACTCTTGCAGATGACCAGGGTTCTTTCTGTTTTAAGCACCCACAGGTGGCTAACAACTATCTGTAACACCAGTTCCAAGGTACCAAATGCTCCCTTCTGGCCTCTGCAAGCACTGCATGCATATGTTGCACATGCAAACATGTAGGCAAAATGCTCATAATACCTTAAAAACTTTAAAAGGAAGAGTCTAGGAGATATGGGAGGTTATGCTCTCTTTGAAAAATTTTATGTGAAACACACATAAAGCTTTTCTTTAGGGAAACAAAATCATTGAGCAAGATGAAAATTAATCCAAGTTTTGATGACTAGTAAAATTTTTCTTGCTGATTGGGCTGTGAGATATATAGTAAATCAAACCAAATCTAGTGTATTTCACTGTTGTGACAAATATCTTAGAGAAACAGTTTAAAAGAGAAAAGCTTTATTTTGACTCATGGTTTCATGGGTTTAACCCATAGTTGTCTGGCTCTATTTCTTGGAGGATCATAGTAAGACAGGTACATCACAGAGGAAGGTCATAAGGGAGAAAACTGCTTAAATTATGGAAGTGAAGAAGCAAAGAGGAAATTTCGGAAGGGACCAGAGCCAAGAACTAGCTTTCAATGGCAGCCCCTCCAGTGGTCCACTTTCTCTAACCAGGTCTCACATTCCCAGTTTCAGTATCTACCAGTAATCTATACAGATTCTGACTCAATCTCTAGATTGGACCACTAGTTAGATCTGAGCCCTAATCATAACTGTCTCTGGAAACGTCCTCACAGACACTCAGAAATATGCTTTGCTAATCTCCTAAGTATCCCTCAGTCTAATCAAATTGACAATCAAGACAGGGCTGAAAGAATTTAAGAGCTGGAGGATGAAGAGGAGAACTGTGAAATGCTGACTCAGGGCATGATGTGCTACAGTCATAAATCTTACGGTAGCTAAAGTTACCTGCCTAAGATCTGTACAAGACCAAGCCAGTCAAGGCTCCAGCATGGAGGGGAGGGGCTCCCAAAGCCCCACCTTCAGCTGAGGAGCTACTGGAAGCTGACTGCAGTTGAGGGAGGGTTGTTTTACTTTGAGGGAGGGGACCATTGATAGGTGGCACATTTTCCAGTGGGTGGTCCTACATCCATTAGCATATGGACAGCACTGATTATCCCCAATAGATTATAGAGAAAAAAAAATGAGACATGAAGTTGCGAGGAAATGTTTTGGGGGACTCCAGGGGAAGTGGAAGGGGGAAGTGAGGAATGGATATGATCAAAATACATTGTAAAGGGGCTTGAGAGATGGTTGCTCTTGCAAAGAAGCCAGGTTTGATTCCCAGCACCCACATGATTTCTATCAACTGTCTGTAGCGCCAGTTCCAGGGTATCTGAGGCCTACTTCTGACATGACACAGGTGCACATACCTTCACGCGGGCAATACACTCATAAACATATAACAAAATTAATAATAAAAAGATATATTGTATACATATATAAAATTTCCAAAGAATAAAAAGTAATTAAGAATATATTTTACTTTTTATTGTCATATAATAGCTTGAATGAAAATTTATCACCCTAAGCCCTTTTCTTTTAAATATATTCATTTAAAAAATAAAACACAGAGCCTGGCTTGGTGGCACATGCCTTTAATCCCAGCACTCAGGAGGCAGAGAAAGGAGGATGGATTTCTGGGATTGAGGCCAGCCTGGTCAACATAGTGAGTTCAGGTCAGCTGGGGCTTCAGAGAGACCCTGGGTCAAAGAGACCAAAATTAAATAAATAAAT
>NW_008345224.1:2419609-2429828 GCF_000622305.1 Nannospalax galili
GTATTATGTATCTATATTGTACATTTAATAACTAGTTCCTACATAGTATTTTAGTTACTACACTCAATTAAATTCCAATGTCCATACACAATCATGATTTAGTCTGTGTGTGTACATGTGTGCATGAAGTAAGGACACATAAAACATCACCCTCCTTTCAAATTTCAAATACAAGTACAATATTATTAACTTTAGTTATCATCTGTTCCCTTGGCCTTCAGAGTTTATTCATCTTACAAGGTCAAGTTTGTATTCCTGACCAATGCCTTTCACTTCACCAGCCCCTGAGTAACAAACTCACAAGAGGAACTCACTTCACACCCGACTATTATTAAGAAGGCATGATAGGGCTGGAGAAATGTTCAGTAGTTAAGAGCACTGGCTGCTCTTGCAGAGGACCTAGGTTCCATTACCAGCACCCACATGGCAGCTAAAAACCATTCAAGGGGATCTGACGCCCTCTTCTCACCTCTGTGGGCATTGCACTACACGGGTGCACTTATACACATGCAGCCAATATACTCATACACATAAAATAAAAATAATAAAATATTGAAAAAAGAAAACATGAGATAATCTTTGGCTAGGATTGGAGAAAAGAGCACCTTTGTCCTCAGGAAAATGTGAATTGACACAGTCATTATACACAATGGTGTGGAGGAGCCTCAGAAAATTAAAGATACCCTGTGGAACTGGTTCACCCAGAAAATCTTTCAAAACATATAAACACCTGGAGAAACCCGGGTTCTTCCTTTTCTGGTAAAAGGTGGTATACTCAAAGGCCTCTTCCTTAAGTGCACAGCAATGTGATTTATAGTGTGGTTTATACAAGAGGTCCTGTGAATACAGAATGTAGTGACTCCTTGGGTATGGGATGATTGGTTCAGTGGGTAAAGTGTTTGTCTTGAAAGTTTAAGGACTGGAGTTCAGCTCTCTATCATTCAGCAGAGATGCATTCTAACACATTCCAATAATCTCATCACTGGGGAGGTAAAGACAAGAAGATCCCTGGGCCTAGCCAGTCTATCTAAATTGGTGAGCTTCAGGTTCAGTTAGAGACCTTGTCTGAAAAAATAAGATGTAGAGTGTAGAGGAAGACCCCCAAATTTGCTACAAATTGGAAGTAAAGCTCTCAGAAAGTCTCTCAAAATAAATGTGGATATAAAACAACTGATGTAATAAAACAATTGGATATGAATGCCTGGGTTCTGTCTTTTAAGTAACGTGTTGCCTGACACTGTGTGTAACATAAGATGTATCAGATGAACACAGAACAGTGACTTCTGGGGTCAGGAAATTTTTGGCTGAGGTGATAGTTGAGCAAGACTGTGGAGCACGAGTAATAACTAGGCAGAATGGGAAGTAGGCACTTGGTTCTCTCCAACATGTTATTCAAAAGCACAGAAGAGAATGTGTGCCAGGCAGGCTTGGAGAATTTGTTGTGACTGAAACATACAGACCATGTATGCAGAAGTAGAGAATGATTTAGCTATTATGATGGAAGCAATGAGCCAGAAATACAAGTCTGAGTACAATTAAATATTGAACAGTGAGCCATTCAATACTTCAGAATTATGAGTCAGGATTGTTAGGGGAATTTACAGAACAGGGGAAACTAATAAAGACAGAGTGCTTGGTGGTGGCTTCCTGGAACACATGAGAGTCAAGCAGATACCCTTGGTGGTGTTGTTCTTCTGTTGGCTGTGCTGATCTTTTTTTAACATCTGCAGAAGTCACTGGACCTTAGTTAAAGCCTATGTATGAAGATGGGAAGGACCAGCACATGGATGCTCTGATGAGGATGTGTGGGAATACCTTGATTGAGTCAGCTGTATACATGGATGATGCTAGCTTTGCTTACAACCCCATCAATTTCTATTCATGATTAATAGGTGTTTATTATAAAAATAACCATGTAGGCAAAACTCAGAGGGCTTCCGAGATGTCCTTTGTTAATTTTTCAATAGATGGTGAGATCCTCCAAGTGATTATGTAAACAGTGCTTCCCAAGCAGATTTAACTACAGAGCCTCAGTGAATACAGTTGTCTGGGATTTCCCAGACAACAAATGGTCTATTTTCTTTGACAAATGAATTATAAAAAAATGAACATTTGAAAATTGCCCTGTTCTGACTTTTTTTCTAGTTCCCTGTCTAAAACTTGTAATGCTAATTACTCTTGCCTTTACTTCTCCGTCACGTCTCCTATTCATGATTCAAGGACTTTCTTCTTCCCTTAGAGACAAGAGTTATGCAATTTGGGAGTCTTTTAGATAGAGCCACTGAAGGAGTATTCCAATTGCTTCACCCTACGTCCCTGTTCAGCATGGAAGAAGCCAGAGTGGTCTGCGTCCCGATTCCCTATTGGCAATTAGGGTAACCTCTTCCGGCTTGGCTAAAAGTCAGTATGTCCTTCAGCCTGTTAGCAACATACTCTGTTCCAAGGTCAAAAATGTCAAAACTAGAATCCTTAAAAGATTTTAGGGTTACCTCTTCAGAGAGGGTAATGTTGGAGGGGAGGGAGTGGGCATGGATTTGATCAAAACACCTTTAATGTTGGAGAGGAGGGAGTGGGCATGGATTTGATCAAAACACCTTGTATACATGTATGAAATTCTCAATAAAGTTTTTGTAAAAGTTAAAAAAAAAGAAAATTTTAAGAGAGATGCAACAAGCATGTTAGCCATGATGATGTGTCAATTTTTATTTGATCTCATGCAAAAACTCTATGAAAATACATATGTAAACATGACTAGTTTTGAAATGAATGGTACCTTTAATGTATTGCTTTATCTATTTAAATCCAACTTAATACATATTATTGTCTAGAAAACAATAAATCTCACTTGAGATCCAGCAGGGGCGATTTACATCTCCTTATGAGCCACTGGACTTTTCATTAAATTCTTGAACAACATCCACATGTAGATTAGAAAAGTTACAAATTTAAAAGTTATTTTATACAAAGACACAGGACAAAAGGCAGAAATTCACTAGAAGAAATTTTTTAGAAAATTGTAATTAGGGATGGGGAGAGGGCTCAGTGGGCAAAGGGCTTGCCTTGCAAGCATGAGGACCTGAGTTAAGAGCCCCAACATTTATGTAAAAAGACAGATGTGGTGGTGCATGTTTGTCACCTTAGCACTGGGGAGGGGAAGACAGGAGGATTACAGGTCTACACTGGCCAGCGAGCTATCTGAATCAGTGAGCTTCAGATTCAGTGAGGGTCCATGTCTCAGAAAATAAGATGAGAAGTAATAGAGGAGGATACCCAATATTGACCTTTGGCCTCCATTTACACCGCATAGGCAAGCAGACACATTCACATATGTATACATATGCATATACCTTATGTATACAAGCAAAGTTATCTTAATCTCTCAACAATTTCAGTGTAATATTTTTAAGCATTTTAATTTTGTTGTCCCTAAGTAAAGATTTTTGTGTACCTCCTGAAACTCAGTGTCAGGGGATTTACAGAATCATAATCTCCTCTATAACTTGCATTGTACAACTCAGGGCCAGGAATTTTGCTATAGTTTCTATAATGTTTTAAATGGAAAAACGGTGGTACTAGCCACCAGCTGTTATTGTCTGAACTAAATATATTCTTCCTACTTTTGAAAGCTAGAGTTTTAGACCAATGGGTGAAAGGGTAAGATTGGTGGCATACAAAGAGCTTTGATTAGTGTTCCCTGTTTGTAATCCATAGAAAGAAAGAACCAGTAGGTAAATTTAGTCTCTGTTATTGATAACTTTAATCCTTTGTCACTTTGATACAATCTAGTGTAACCTGGGAAGAGAGTCTCAGTGAGGGATTGTCTACATTGGGTTATCCTCAGTGGGATTGTCTTAATTTAACTAATGTGGGAAGATCCAGCCCGCTGTGTAGCATTCCCTAGATGGGTTTTTTTGAGCTGTTTTAGAGTGGAGAAGTTGATCTGAAAGCTAGCAAGCAAACGAGCACGTATGAGTTCATTTCTCTCTGCTCTTGATTGTGGATGTGATGTAGTGCTGCTTTGAGCTCCCATCACTGTGGCTTTCCTGCTGTGATAGACGGTAACCTGGAGCTGTGGATTGAAATAAATCCTCTCTCCCTTAAGTTGCTTTTTGGGTATTTTGAGTATTTGGGGTATTATTTTCAGGGCATTTTTTTTTCCCACTGCAACACAAATAGAACTAAAACAGTCTCTAATTTCTAGCTTCTCTACTTTCTAAACCATTATCAGAAAAGGAAAATTAAACTTATGTTAATCTTACCTTTTTCTTTCTATTTTCTTACTTTTTGTTCAGTTGCCACTGATTAGAGAAAAATAAAGCACCTGACAAAAATAAGTAACAAGGATGATGAGAGAAAATAGAAAATTTAATTTAGGAATTAAAATACCCAGCCTTTGGATAGTAGAGCATTAGCTGCATGTTTCCTGCAACATAGGGCCTTAATATTTTCATTATCTTTATATGTGTGTATGTGTGCATGAATATTTTATATGTATTATGACATATCTGTACAAACAATGAAAATTTACCCAACATATTTCTATACTGGAATGTACTGAGTAAGATTAGTCCTAATGAAAGTATGCATGTAATACAAACAGAAAAATTAGGAAAAATAGAAAAATAAGGAGACAGATAAAGGGAGAGAGTGTCACTTTGAAGGACATGCCAATGATTATCAAGTAATTTGCTATGTGTGTTCATTTACTATATATTTTTCTGCTGAATATATAACAAAAATTTTGCTGATATATATTATAATATTGAGGAGGGAAGACATGTTGGAAAAAACACCTTGCCTACAGAGGAAACAAAAGCCAGGGAGGGGGCACGGAGCTGGGCACATTAGAGGACAGCGACAGGCTAGGGTAACTGAAGGACCTGGGTAGAAATAATGGTTTGGATCAGTAAGATGGCTCAGCAGGTAAAGGCTCTTGTTACCAAGTCTAGCAATCTGAGTTCAATCCCAGGAACCAAATGGTAGAAGGAGAGAACAGGCTCCCTCAAGTTTACTTCTGATCTCTACACAAGCACTACCCCCCTTGAATAAATAAAAATAAAATTTTTTAGAAAGCACAGATATGGGATGTTTAGGGATTTGATGCCTTGGACAAAGTCAACAGAAATTTCTGGTATGCACTGTGACTTTCCTAAAATAAACATTGCAATGGTATGTTGTTTACACAGAGTTGTGCAGTTGTATACTAGGAATTTAAGATTAGTTCTAATGCATTAATTAAAGAACAAAGAAAAGAAAAGAAAGGTTGACAGGAGAAAAAGGAGGAAAAAAGCATAGATAATTTGTTTTAAAAAACTGTGTGTTCTGGAGTTGGAGAGATGACTCAGTTGTTAAGAGCACTGACTGGTCTTGCAGAGGACCTGGGTTTGATTCCCATCACCCACATGGCTGCTATGAACTGTCCTTAACTCCAGTTCCAGGGGAATCTGAAGCCCTCTTCTGACCTCCACGGCATTGCACAACATGGGTGCACTCACATACATGCAGGCAATACGCTCATACACATAAAATAAAAATAATAAATAAAATATAAAAAAATTTTTTATGTGTTCTTTCATGTGTGGGGGGAGTGCACAATTTTGAGAGTGCACATTTGTGTGTGTGTGTGTGTGTGTGTGTGTGTGTGTGCTCATGTCAGAGGACACCCTTAGGTTGCCTTTTAGGTGACTTTTCTCAGTGTCATCTGTCTCTTTTTTTTCAAGACAGAGATTGATCCACCTAGGCTGGCTGGCCAGGGAGCCCCAGGGATCCCCCTGTATGTTCCCCGTTCTAGGATTGCAAGTGCTTATAACTGTATATCAGGCTGTTTAGATGCATTCTTGGGCTCTAACTTGGGTCTTCAGACTTGCCAAGCAAACAGTTCTGTGACTGGGCTACCACCCCAGCCCTGAAACATGAAAAATTCTGAAGAAACGGTGGGACTTGAGGACAGTTTTCTTGCCTTAATGCAAATGCAGGCTGGAGAGATGACTCAGTGGCTAAGGGTACTGGCTGCTCTTGCAAGGGACCTGTGTTCATTCCCAGCACCTACATGGTGGCTAACAACCATCTGTAATTCCAAGTTCTTGGAGATCCCATCCAGTCTTTTGACCTCTGTGGGGATTGCACACATGTGGTGCACTTAACATACCTGTAAGCAAAACAGACACACAAAAAGAGAAAGGAAGGAAGGAAAGAAGGAAGGGAGGAAAGAAGGAAGGAAAGAAGGAAGGATGGTGGATGAGAAGAAAGGAAGGAAATGCATGGGAATGTCTTACCTTCTTCCCTGGTGAATGTGGAGACATCTCCTAAGATGTTCCAGTCAAGCTATTGACATGCATATTGTCCTGCAGTGTTCTAGGTCTGTCACCTGTATAGCTATACTGCTGAGTCTTGCAATGTGGTAAAAACAGGTCGTCATCCATTCATTTATCACTCAGGTATGTTGTGAAAACAAAGGAGTTGTCTCAGTGCTTTGGAGAAATTAGGTTGCCAACACTATGGAATTCTGATATTGTTGTCGTATACATAATTATGGCTAGTAACAAATGTTAGAGAATTGCTCTAACTGCTTGGGCTAGAGAGATGGCTCACTGGTTAAGAGTATCTACTGCTCTCGCAGAGTACATGGAATATCACCAATAACTCAAGTTCCAGGGGATCCAATGACCCTCTTCTGACTTCTGTGCATCATGTGTACACACCCCCCCATACATATAGTTAAACATAAAATAAAATAATTATCCCATTAAATTTTCGCCTTCCTCCTCTCTGTTTGACCCACCCTCACTTTTTTCAGGGTCTCTTCCTTAGGGTGCTATTGGACAAACCACATAACATTTTTATCTGAATTTTTCTTTTTTATATCTTGGGTAGTGACGGGGGGGGGGGATGGAGAAACTTACAAAGAATACCTGACACCCTGCACCCAGCTCTGTGCAGCTCAGCCTGCCATTCCAGATCACTTCTGACCCCACCCACAGTCTCCCTTAACTTTTGCCCATGCATCTTGGGCCTGCATTCTGGCCCAGGTTGGTAAATGTCCCCTCTTGCACCCACATGGGTGAGACACCAGGGCCATCTTTCTCTCCACATGGGCCATATGCTTCCATCCCAAGATGGTGCCCAGAAGCCCCATTCTCCCTGGCTAACTCTCTGGTCTCCACAGGAGACCCCACCACTTGGAGGACCCAGGCTCCTGGGACACAATAATTCATATTGCTCAAAGCTCAACTCAAATTCTTTTCTAACCAAATCAGTGGTCATCCTTTCATTTGTTTTATAATAATTGCTAAATAATAATTACTAAAGTCTCATTTGATCTGAATTTGAAATCATTCCCACAACTGCTCAAATCATAACATTCCCCTTTTCACCCCAGCCTAATCCATGCCAAGAACATCTGCCTTTCTCTACTGATACCTTCCCTTACACAGAACTGTTTTTCTAAAGAGTTCCTGTGTTTTAAGAATAAAATGCATTTTTGAAGAAATGTTTTAATTTTATTATGCTTTTTGTATTTTAATTAGATCTCCTGGGGAAACTCAAAAGTATACAGAACTAAAACAGAACATGGAGGCAGCAGGAACCTTCTCAGGGGCCTGTCAATTGGTAGTCTGACTGGTGGGGATTTCCCCACAGGCTCTTCATCTGCAAGCTTCACTTATAGCACTGGAACATTGAATGCGGTGCCACATACCTGACTTACCTTGAGCGCTGGGCTGGATCCAAGCTTGCTTAACATTTGGTAGTGTGGATTCTCTATGTCCTGTTGGGTACACAAGACACCATCCACTTTCTTCCACACCCATTCTTCTCCGTTGGCTTTGTGCCACACAGATTCATCCTTTCTTAGACTATCCCTGAGGATGGGACACATGATAATACATATTTTTAGGTCACCTGGGACACTTTCTGTCCACTCTTACTTGTTAAGCTTCTATCATTGTTCAACACCCAGGCTTTAGTCTAAGACTTTACTTTTTATTTTTGCAGGATTCCATGTAGTGCAAGCCGGCCTTGAACTTACTATTTAGCCAAAGATGACCTTGAACTTCTGGTCCTCTGACCTCCAATTTCAAAATGCTGGAATTACAATTGGATGCCACCATGGCTGGTGATTTTTACTTAATGTTTTTAGAGTCAAAAATAAATTTAAAACTTATGTTTGAGGAACTTGGATGTAGCTGAGTTGGTATATTCCTTGCCTTATATGCACAAAGCACTGGATTGATCCCTAGAACCTCATCAACCGAGTGTGGTGTTGCATGACTGTACTCACAGAACTTGGTAGGTGGAGGCAGGAGGATCAGGAGTTCATCTACATAGAGAATTCTAGGCTAGCCTGGACTACATGAGACCCTGTGTCAAAGGAATAAATAAATAAATAACCACAATAGTCAATCCAATCTAGAGAGGGTCACTCAGAATCAACCAGGTAGGTGTTTGTGAAATGGAGAATCCGTATAGAGAGGCAGCCTAGGTAACACCAGCTGGGACAAAGCTAGACAGAATGGGATTTTATCATGCTATCCAGAATGATATGCTCTTAATATCTGTGTATTATTAATATCTGGAACATACCATGTAATATTTTTTTCAGAGCATGGTTGACCACAAATAGTAGAAACTCTGGAAAATAAAACTACAAATATCGTAGGATTGAAGTATGCATCTTCCTTCTGGTTCCTGGGGCTTTCAGCTGTGAGGAAGGGTTAAGATTGACATTCACAAGTAGCTAAAGAATATTATATCCCTTGCACAGAACCTAAATCATGCCCAATAGGAAATAGATTTCTGAGAAATGATCCTTCTGTTTCAATCTTTTTCTTTTTATGCCTGATGTGTTTTTCGACTTTCTGTGCCCTGCTTGCTGAAAGATAAATTTTATGGAGTTCTTAGTTGGTTCATTAAAAGATCGATTCTCAAATATGTGATTTTCATCAAGAAGAGAGCACATACATTGATTCACAAGAATGTCTAATGATATCATCCAAATTTCATGAGGCTTTGTTTGCCATTAAGTATTTTGGGTATCAATGACACTTTCAATGAAAATTCTGGGGCCCAGCCACTGGAGGATGAAGTTTCAACAAGTTAATGCACAAAATATTCTGGCTTGACATAGAATCAAATGTCTCTTTAAGTCGGGTTCCAAATATTACATGTATTTATTTTACCTTGAAGACATTAATTATTGAAATCTTCACCAATTGCAAACCAAGGCCTGTAAAAATGGCCATAAAAGGCTCATTTTCTGTCTTCAATGAACTCATAGTCCAGTTGAGAAAAGAAATAAGTAAACAATTTGCTATAGGGCTGAACAGATGGCTCTGTGGTTAAGACTACTTGCTGCTCTTGCAGAGGACCTGAGATCTATTCTGCTCAGAGTCAATTGTAACTTCAGCTCCAGGGGATCTGACACCCACTTCCGGCCTCTGCAAGCACCTGCATGCATATGTGCATACTCAGACACATGCACATATAAACACATAAATAAAAATAAAGATAAAATCTTCTTAAAAACCAACTTCTGTATTTTCTGATGACTGGCAAGTGTTTCTAAGAGGTTCTCAAATCACGCAGATAAGAGACATTGGAAACACTATCCTAAGTGCTGGAGAGTTGAGAACTGACATCCCCATGCTCAGATTTTACTAACAATATAACAATGAATAAGAATTTATCTGCGAACGCTTGGTCTTTGCCCAAGCTTTACCTACATGGCACATGGTAATTAAAAGTACCAGACTGCTGGAACTAACCTTCTTTGATGTTTAACAGTCATACTTTGAGGCCTATACCAATTTGATGAGAAGGACATAAAGAACAGTTTTTTCTCCTTGCCCTCCTAGGTCAACTAAGGTCCAGGGGACTATGAGCATCACTCAAAATGTCCTCTTGATCAAGAAGTCCAGGGAGACTCCACCAGATGACCTTGAACCAGTGTCCTGTCTACAAAGAGGTGGAACAACACAGAGGAAACATTTCCTCCATGCTTCTAAGAAAAGCCAGCCAAGGTCAAGAAGGACCTTTGATTTATCTTCACATAGATGGAACTGGTAAAAGGAAGGAGCCAGGGGCTTCTCCCAAGCCCATGTGACCCCTGAGGCACAGATCCTCAAATGGCCTTAAGAGTAAAAATAAATTGGTTTATCTGCACAAACTGTAAGGTCTTAAACATCCAAAAGGAAAGTATAACCAAAGATTAAAGGGGTCAATA
>NW_008345224.1:2430096-2439949 GCF_000622305.1 Nannospalax galili
CAACAGCTGGGGGTGTCGACAACACAGTGGACAGTAAAAGGGATGACAGAGTATATGGGCTCCAGTGTGTTGGGGGAGAGGCTATGGGAGGGTGCCATTTGGGAAGTGGGTATATAGATGAATAAGATTGTTTGGGATGTTGTGTATGATGTACACACAAAAAAAAATCAACAAACTTAAAAAATGAGTTGAATTTGAGGAGGAAGCAATAAAAATGTACTTCCGCTAATTAGTAGAGGTGACAAACATTACCACTAAAATCTACCTGATGACTTTATATCCATACACTTTATATCCATACTTAGGTGCCAAGATCTGAGTGTAACCAACTGTGACTAGTAATAATCAGATACATAGAGATTAAAGACACATGTGCGAACATCCAAGTGTTAGTAGCACTAAAAATGAGTCTTTCTGCAGGAAACAGTATATTTTAAAATGAAATGGAGATTTTTTTTAAGGTTAAAAACTCATTCAATTTTATGTCTTACAGGTTTTATACCAAGTTCAATATTGTATAACTGTATTAATTCAACTGTGAACATAAAAATTTACAGCCACTTTTGAAAGAGATGTATTCTTGCTCTGGAAATTGTTATTGACTATGTTAGAGCTATAATGAAATGCTTCTTCTAATCATGTGGTTATTAAATAAATATTAAAAATGCTGAATAAAAGAGTTTAATTGTCAAAGGCTGGAATACATTGTCATGATGACAGAAAACAAGGAAAGCAGGAAGGATGCTGGCATTCAGATGCTTGGACTTGAAAGGGGTATCAGGACCTGAGTGAGTTTGTGGGGTTTTGATTACGGGCTTTTAATCTACCTTCCCTTGACCATCTGTCCTTTGATTTTTACATTTAAAATGATTTGCACATAATTTGATTTAATTATTCATACACCAGTGCTTGCATGTCATGGTATTTTTCATTTTCAGTTCGATTTTCTTTGCTTTTGTATTTCTGCTTTCTTTTTCCTGCCTTCCCATAAAAATTATAAAACACTTTTCATGCTAGGATCCACATCTGAAGGAGAATATACGTTGTTTGTTTTTCTGAGTCTGTGTTACTTCACTTAGTATAAGAATTTCTTGTTCCATCCATTTACCTGCATGATTTCATCTTTCTTTATCACTGAATAAAATTCCATTGCATTAATGTACCACATTTTCAATTTCATTTTCCCTTCTTCAGTTGAGGGACACTTAGGTTTCTTCTATCTCTTAGCTATTGTGAAAAGAGCAGCAACAAACATGGACCTACAAGCGTCTGTGCAATAGGATGAGTCCTTTAGGTATATGCCAAGAAGTGGTATAACTGGGTCAAATGGTAGGTTCATTTTTAGTTTTTGAAGGGTTCTCAACACTGCTTTCCATAGGGGTTGCATAAGTTTGCAATCCCACCAGCAGTGGATAAGCGTTCCCCTTTCTCCACATTCTCTCCAACATTTGGTATCATTTGTTCTCTTAATCTTACCCAGTCTGACTGGGGTAAGGTGATACCTTAGGGTGGTTTTAATTTGCATTTCCCTAATTACTAATGATGTTAAACACTTTTTGAAATGTTTCTTAGCCATCTTTATTTCTTCTTTTGAGAACTGTTTAGATCTTTAGTCCATCTTTTAAGTGGCTCATTTGGTTTCTTGATTCTGTGGTTTTTGAGTTCTTTATATATTCTGAATATTAAACCTCTGTCTTGTTTGTCACTGTGAAGATTTTTTTTCTCATTCTGTGGGTTATCTCTTCATTTCCTTGGTTGCTTCTTTTGATGTACAGAAGCTTTTTAGTTTAATGAGGTCCCATTTGTTGATTCTTGACCTTATTTCCTGACCAACTGAAATCCAGTTTAGAAAAATCCTTTCCTACACCTATATCTTGTAGGTAATTGCCAGAGTTTTCTTCTAACAGTTTCAGAGATTCGTCTTTCACATTGAGGTCTTTGATTCATTTGTAGTGTTTGTATCTAGACCTAATTTCAGGAACCAGAATAATGAAAAGGAACCAGAGAGGTAAATGGAAAGAAAGATCTCGAGAGAAGAATAGTAGAAAAGAGGTGTTACTAAAAGAGAAATTAATAAAAATGGGGTTGTTTAAATGGGAGTGGGGAGGGTTGGTTATACAAGGAACCTTGGGCATAAAGGGAAAGAAGGAGCTCGAGAGAGGTGGGACCATATGAGACAGGTATTATCAAGGGAGAAATGGAGAAAATGGGGACACTTTAAATGGGGAAACCATGGTGGAATGGTTAGACAGTGAGAGAGAGAGAGGAGAGATAATTAATGCCTATCTAGTCTTAAAAAACCAAAAAGAACCATATTAGTCCAACAACCTACTAACAAATTATATATACATTACCTGTACATGAGTACATATGTATAGCTACAGGCTACATAACAAGAAACAGTGCCAGACAGGAGATCCCTTCCTTTGAGTTGTTGGCCAGGGTGGTCCAAGAGACTCCCAAAATTACTCAGGCTATTGCAACAGCCCTTCATTGCCTCCCAGAACTTGAAGGTAAGATCCTATTGACAAAGACAGAACATACTTTGGACACAGGATTTGGAGCAATAGAGGTACAACTGACCTGAAACCACTTCCCCTGAAAGCTAGCTCTCTTAGATTTGGAGAGCTCTATGAAGGTGCCAAGGGAAATCATCAGTGGATGATCCAACACCAGCTTCAAGACCAAATAACCACATCAATGGCCAGCATAGCATATACCATTGGTGCAGTAGTGGCTCTTTTATCTTGAGGGCAATCAGTGCTACCTAATTTAAAATCCCACTCAAAGGGAGGAAACTGAAGTGTGGTACTGTAAACACAACCTAATACACATGGCTGGAGTGGTCATAGACCTTAGAGAAAACCCCAAGACTGTCTGCTAAACTAATGTAATTTCTTACTATGTGCAAAATACATATCCTCGTAATTACAGACAAATATCTCAGTCACCACTCATCGAAGAAGCTCGTTTTGCACCAGTCAGAGACTATTACCAAGTACCGCAACTGGTCACACACGGGCATTGTCTATGAATTTCCCAGCCTTAAGGGACACTTAGAATGTAACCTCTACACCTAAGCCTCCTGGAACATAGAACCTAGATAAAGAAGAGGACACTAACGAATCTTTCAATCCTCAGTAATGAAGATCCTTCATGCAGTGGAGGGCCAGGAACACAAAAAGTAACAGATGACCAAAGTATAGAGATCAAGAGTCTGCTGAATAATGGTCCTTGGACAGGTCCCCTTTATATTAATCTTCACCCACACAAGGCTCAGGGACCATCATGGGAAAGGAGTGGAAAGGTTGTAAGAGCCAGGGAGGAGGTACATGACCATATGGAAACAGAGTTCTACAAGATCCTGGGAACCTGATCATATGATTCTATGGCAATGATTTCAGGATACAAAAGTCCCATGCAAACTCAGGCAGACAATAACCCAGCATAGAACTTGGAAAATGAATAGCAGACCCCAGTGTTTTCTGAAGGAATGTTGGCATCTGATTGCTACTGAATGAAGAAGAGCTGATCTTCCTCAAACAAGTGACTCTAGATAGACTGACTATATTCAGTGGGCAGACATGCACTGGGGAATGGCTGGGGACACTGACAACACTGGTATTCAACAGGGATTACAGAGTATATTGGCTCCAGTGAGGAGGCTATGGGTTCTAGTGGGAATGGGGTTATAAAGATGATCAAGATTGTTTGAGATGTTCTGTATGAAATATACAAAAAATTCAATAAAATTTATAAATCATTTTTACAACTCCACTTAAGGGACACCTAGAATGTAACCTCTACACCTAAGCCTCCTGGAACATAGAACCTAGATGAAGAAGAGGACACTAATGAATCTTTCAATCCTCAATAATGAAGATCCTTCATGCAGTGGAGGGCCAGGAACACAAAAAGTCACAGATGACCAAAGTATAGAGTTCTATGTTATTTTGAGTACATTTCTTTTTATAGTTCTTTTAAACAATTATATAGGCACTATATTATTTTACTCTTCAACTTTTAATATTAAATATTTCCTAAATATATTTTTATGGATATTTAGACTATATTAGAGGATAAGTTATTTCTTAACCAATCATCATAACTTAGAAAACACAAAGGATAATGGAAAGCCTATTTTACTTATGGTACTCTTTCTTTCTGTTCCTCTGAGATTCCTTCTTCTTTCTTTCTCTTATTTTTAAGAAGTGTTTACTTATGTCAGGCATGGTGGTGCATACCTTTAATCCTTGGGAGGAGAGGCAAGTAGATCTCTGTGAGTTCAAGGCCAGCCTGGTCTACATAGTGAGTTCCACGCTAGCTGGGGCTACAGGAAGACCCTGTCTCAAAAAGACAAAAAAATTATTTATTTATATCTATTTTATGTTAAAACTGTATGACAGTTTTAACTACATATCTGTAAATGTGCCCATGTATGGAGTACCCACAGAAGCCAGAAGAGTGTGATGGATACCCTGGAACTGGAGTTACCGATAGCCACCATGTGGGTGCTGGGAAACAAATCTGGGTCCTCATAACCTCTGAGCCACCACTCCAACCCCTTCTTTTATATAAAAAATATTTTATTATTATTATTATTATTATTATTATTATTATTATTGTGTGTGTGTGTGTGTGTGTGTGCACGCCCACGGAAGTCAAAAGAGGATGCTGAATCCCCTGGAACTGTAGTCACAGGCAATTGTGAGCCATCCTAATTGAGTGCTGAAAACTGCCCTTCAGGCCTCTGAAAGAGTAGTAAGTACTCATAATTGCTGAACCATCTCTCCAGATTCTGAGATTCCATCTTTTATTGTGACCTTGGTCTGAGAGAAATGTCTTTAGCTTTCTGTCTAGCTTATCTCATCTGCTGGGAGCATCTTTCATTTTCCTTTATTACAGAATGTCTCCAACTCTCTCTCATCACTGAAGGAAATCTGGGACACAGGCTTCTGGGTAAATGGTTCTTTTCCTGCAACACTTGACAAACATTCTGAAGTTCCTTGGCTTTTGGTTTGAAATGTGCTCTCTTTCAACATGTTTTTATTACATAGAAAAAATGATACTTTTTCTGGTTGTTTCACATTTATTTTGCTTTGAGTTTTCAAAATTAAAAAAATATGCATAAGTGAGTATGTGTGCATGTGTATATGCATATGTGTATATGAGTGGGTACCTTTGGAGTTCAGAAAAGTGTGTTAGATCTCCTATAGCTAGAATTAAAGACAGTGGCGAGCCACCTGACATGGAAGCTGTAAACCTAGCTCCAGTCCTCTGAAAGAAAGAACGGTGAGCATTCTTAACCTCCTAGCAATCTCTCCAGGCTCCTGGAATTTTAGTTGTATTTCGATTCCCTATGAATTTATCTTAGTTTACTCACTTTAGAATTTGCTCAGTTTCTTGAATCTGTACTTCTGTGTCTTTTGTCAAATTCAAGAAAATTTCAGATTATTTGATTCTACTTTTAGCCAGTCAATTTCTCTATTCCACAACTCTGATTTTTTGTTGTTTGTTTTTTAGTCTCTCTGTTAAGATTGGGTCATATTCTTCCTTCTTTCCTTCCTTCCTTCCTTCCTTCCTTCCTTCCTTCCTTCCTTCCCTCATTCCTTTTAGTCTTTATTTCCTTTTGGTTTGGGTTACTTTTTGGGGTGATTTATTATAGCCTAGGCTGGGCTAGAACTGCTTATGTAGCCAAAGATGATCTTGAGCTTCTGATCACCCTGACCCCACAGCCACATCTCAATTGCTGGAATTACAGATGTGCATCACCATGCCTAGTCTAAATTGGCTAATTTCTAATATTCCATTTTCAAGTTAACTGATTCTATTATCCATTGAGCTTTTCATTTTATTATATTTTTCTAGAATTTCTATTTGGTTCTTGAAATTTATTGTTATTATCATCATTATTATTATGTGTGTGATACTTGTGTAGATGTGTGCCACTGTGCTTAGGCAGTGGTCAGAGAGCTTTTGTGGAGTCAGTACCATCCTACTATGTGCAGTCCAGGGACTGAACTCAGCTCCTCAAGCACAGTGCCTACCTTTCCTCTCTGAGCCATCTACCTACTCTTCCATTTGGTTCCTGTTTATATCCTGTGTGTGTTTGCTATGGTGCATTTCTTATGTACTGTGACTGTCTATATTTTTGTTTGAAGCATGTTCATAGTTTTATGACATGGCTCTGAAGTTTGTGTTAGCGTGTTCCACTTCTCTCACCAATTTTTTTTTTTCTTGAGGCAGGGTCTTACTCTGTAGCTCCAGCTCACCTGGTACTTGCTGTGTAGACCATCCTAGGCTGGTGTCAAACTCACAACAATTAGCTTGTCTCTACCTTCTCAGTGCTTGGACTAAAGACAAGAGCCACCATACTCAGTTCAGTATTGGCATCTTTTCACTATTCTTTTTCATTGTGTTTGATATATTCTTGTTCTGAGTGAAATCTGATGTAGTGGTTTGAATGAAAATGTCCTCCATAGGCTCCAAGGTTCTTTTGACATTTTGTTCCCCAGTTGGTGGCGCTAATTTGGGAGGTCTTAGTAGCTGTGGCTATCCTGGAGGAAGCAGGTCACTGGGGGTGGGCTTAGAGAGTTCTTAAGCCTTTCAAAATCTCCAGTCACTCTCTTTTGCTTCCTGTGCCTCCTTGAAGATATGGAGCCTAGCTTCTGCTCCTTCTCCAGTCACTTCTGCAGCCATGCCTCTGTGTCATGATGGACTCTTGCCCCTTTGGAACCATAAACTCAAATAAACCCTTCCTTCTATAAGTTGCTTTGGTCAGTGTTTATTTCTTTTTTTCCTCCTTCTTTTTAAAAAATATTTTATTGAGAATTTCATATAGGCGTATAACCATATAAGGTGCTTTGATTAAATCCATGCCCACTCCCTCCCCTTCAACTCCTTCCAGATCTCCCCATCATCTTTTCTGATAACTTCATGTACTCTTTCTTCATTTTTATGGGGCTTTTTACTACTTTAACATTCCACCCTCTGAAGAGGTAATCCTAAAGTCTTTTAAAGATTAAATAAGAGCTCCCAAATACTTTTGACATTTTTGGCCTTTGGAACAAATGATATTGCTAAAAGGCCCAAGGGTAGTTTACATTTACCCAAGAAATTAGCTACTTTTCTTTGGGGTCTTTTTACACTAACTGCCTAGCCAGTTCCTACCTCCTATTCTTATCACACTATCCTCTGAAGAGGTTACCCAAATTGCCAGTAGGGAATGTCGATACAGACCACTCTTGTTTCTTCCATGCTGAACAGGAACGCAAGGTGTGGCAATTGGGGTACCCCTTCAGTGGGTCTATCTAAAATACTCCCAAATTGCATACCTCTTATCTGTAGGGGGAAAAGAAAGTCCTTGCCTGGTGAATAGGTGATGTGAGGGAGAAGTAAAGGCAAGAGGAATTAGCATTACAAGTTTTAGACAAGGAACTGAAAAAAAAAGTCAGAACAGGGCAAATTTCAAATGTTCATATGATAGTCCATTGGAATTTCTTGACAAGAGCTTCCAAAAGCATCCCTCTATTGGGCTCCTCCTCATTTTTCCTTTGCTGCCAGGGATGGACTTCACAGTGATGGATTCAAGATTTGCTTTCAGGCATTTTGATAGTGTTGGAGTGGTTAGCATCAGTATCAGTTCCCTTTCAAAGGCTTCTAGATAGGGGGAGAAAACATATTTGGCCATCATTTTAGAACAATAGCTGGTTGTCTCCCTTAGCTACAGGTGGGCACTATAGTATTGCAGAGAAAGATTTGAAGTCTTACATCTGAGCAGCACTTTCTGATTCGGAACAAAATCGTCAATGAGAAATAACTGTCTAAATAACGTTTTATACAGACTTAAACCTAATGTTTGAGAAGTGTAATCCCTTGAACTCTTAAAGAAATATACTGGTCACTTTATTCTTCAGTTACACTTTCCTTTTGGGTGTTTAAGACCATACTGTCAGCCCAAATAAATCAATTTATATTTACACTTAATGTTGTTTGAAGACCTGTTCCTCAGGGGTCACATGGGCTTGGGAGGACCCCCAGATCCTTTCTTTTACCAGTTCCATCTATGTGAAGATAAGTCTAAGGTCCTATTTGACCATGACTGGCTTCACTTGGAAGCATGGAGGAAATGTTTCTTCTGAGTTGACCCTCCTCTTTGTAGACTGGACGCTGGTTCAAATCCATCTGGTGGGATCTCCTGAACAAGAGGACAGGTGACTCACCATAGTTACACAACATTTTGAGAGATGTTCCATAGTCCCCTGAACTTAGCTGGTCTTGTGGGGCAAGGGGCAAAAACTGTCCTTTAAGTCCCTCTGACCAGATTAGTATAGGCTTCAAAGTATGGCTGTTAAACATCCAATAAGGATAGTTCTACCAGTCTTATACTTTAAATTACTATGTGCTATGTAAATAAAGCTTGTGTATAAAACCAAATATTCTCTCTCAGATAAACCTTGACTTGATATATATTTTGTTTCTTAAACTAGTTGACTAAATTATGACCTGAGAAATTTTAAGATTATGTGTATATAATTTTTATCTCATCCTTTATGTGTCATAACATACCTACACAGATCTTCATCATTTTCTTAGGCTTTCTCATTGTTTCTATTTTGGACAATATCTCCATTCCTATATCCGTTTAACATCTTTTACATTCTCATTTTCTTTTTTGAAATAATTATAAGATATAATAACATTAACAAATTGTCCATCTGCTGTGAGAATTCTTTTCCTTGTGATACTAAGCAATGCTTATTCTCTTTTAAGATTCTACTGTTGCTCACCTCCCTCTGCTTCCCTGGGCCTGCATGACTCACAGTCCTCTCTCTGGGGTAAGTCTATCGAGCCCTCTGTGCCTTGACTCCCCCAACATCAATCACTCTCCCATTCCCACACCTATCACTCCTCCTAGCCTGTGTCCTGTCCCATTCCTTGTCTTGGCACCCCAGATACCCTGGAACCCCCACTGCTTCCTGACCCTTGGCATCCAGACCAACCCAGTTCCTTCTCAGGGTTGCCAGGAGCCCTCTGGGCCGGGCCCCGCCCTTACCTCCCTCTGCTTCCCTGGGCTGCACAACCTGCCAGTATCTTTCTTGGACATGGGGCTAACCTTCCTTCTTCCTGTTCCTTTGCATCCAGACCAACCCAGTTCCTCAGTTCAGTCCCCAGGAATTCTTGGGGCCTCTTCCCACTCCCATCTCCCTTTGCATCTCTGGGTGGCACAGCCACTAGTTGCCCTAGACCAGCATCTTTCCTGGGCCCTGCTCCCAAGCCAGTCCAACTGCAAAATTCCTGAGGCCAAAATATTTCCTGGAGGGCTCCAGACCTTAGGAGCAAGCCTGAGAGCATCTGATCCTCATCTGACTTGGGCCTCAGTGGGAAATCATGAAGACAAAAGCAATCTGGCCACTTCAAAATAAAATCAAAAGAGAGAACCAGAAGCTTAGAGGAACCAGCTTTTCATGCCTAAAAAGGAAACCACAAAGACACATAAAGTTTACAAAAAGAAGCAGACCTAAACTTGAAGGCCTGAGTCTCACACAAGAATCAGAAACTACAAAAGAAATTCACATGCCAAAATCACAGAGAAAAAATAATAACATGAAAAACCAAAATAGCATATCCACACCAAATACCAATAGTCCTCTAGAGGAGTATAATGAAATGCTCTAGAGATAATGCAGGATATGGAACTCAAAAGAACAGTTACAAACATGATAAAAGAATTCAGTGAACAGTGAAAACACACAAACAAATCAAAGAACTGAAGGAAGATAGGATATACTTCTGAATGAATTCAGAAAAGAGAAATATTGAAGAATACTCAGGCTGAAATGAAGAAGGAAGT
>NW_008345224.1:2439979-2441809 GCF_000622305.1 Nannospalax galili
TAAACCAATTAGAAATGACAGAGGAAAGCCTCATCAATAGGATGAATGAAATGGAAAACAGAGTATCAAGACTGAAAGATAAAGTAGATGAACTAGACCACTCAGCAAAGATTATGAAGAATTTAGGAAATCACAAGAATGGAATATGCGAATTGTGTGACACCATAAAAAGAACAAACTTATGAATCACAGGCACACAGGAAGGAGAAGAATTCCAAGATAATGGCATGGACCAGATCTTCAACAGAATCATGGAAGAAAATTTCCCAAAACTAAAGAAAGACATGCCCATACAAATACAAGAAGCATATAGAACACCAAACAGACAGGATCAGAAAAGAAACTCTCCATGGCACATCATAGTAAAAACACTAAACATACAAATCAAAGAGACAATACTGAAAGCTTCAAAAGAGAAACAACATATAAAGGCATATATAAAGGAAAACCCATTAGGATTACAGCTGACTTTTCAGTGCAAACTATGAAAGCCAGAAGAGCCTGGACCAAAGTATTCCCACTTTTAAATGACCACAGATGCCAACCCAGATTACTATACCCAGCCAAAATGTCTATGATAGCCGAAGGGGAAAGAAAAATCTTCCATGAGGTAAATAGGCTGAAGGAATTCATGTCCAAAAAACGAGCCCCTCAGAGAGTTGTGGAAGCAATACAAAGAAACAAATGAATATACCCAAGAGGTTCCAGAAAGAAAGTCAATGAAGGTATAACTGTGGAAAAGTCCATCTGTATCAAGAATGTAAACAGAAATAAAAATGACAGGATTCAATACTCATCTTTCATTAATAACTTTAAATATTAATGGACTGAACTCCCCAGTCAAAAGACACAGACTAGATGAATCGATTAAGAAACAAAACCCATCTTTTTTACGTCTGCAAGAAATTCATCTCATTTTCAAGGACATAATCAGAAGAGATAAAGAGAGCCATCTCATTCTGATCAGAGGAACAATAATCCAAGAAGATATTACAATCATGAATATATATCACTTTAAGGCCCAGATTAATCCCAACTCATTAATAGTAAGGGACTTCAACACCCCACTGACTCTATTACATAGGTCAACAGGGCAGAGAGTTAACAGAAAGACATCTGCATTAAACAATACCATACATCAAATGGACTTAACAGACATCTACTGAGTATTCCACCCAAGCAGCAAAGGACATACTTTCTACTCAGCACCCCATGGAACCTTCTCCAAAATCGATCATATACTGGGGCACAAAACAAAACTCAATAAACACAAAAAGATTGAAATAATTCTATGCATTCTATCAGACCACAATGCAATGAACTTACAATCCTCACCGAAAGAAGCCCTAATCACCACATGAACACATGGAGATTAAAAAACACACTCCTGAATGATGAATGGGTCAAAAGAGAAATTAAAGAAAGAAATAAAATATTCCTGGAGCTAAATGAAAAGGACAATACAACACAAAAAAACCTCTGGGTCATTCTGAAAGCTGTCCTTTGAGGGAAGTTGATAGCTCTAAGTGTCTACATCAAAAAATCAGAAAGAACACAAATAAATAACTTAACATTGCAACTCAAGACACTTGACAAGAACAAAAAATGAAAACCAAACCCAGCAGACAAGAAGAAATAACAAAAATCAGGGCAGAAGTTAATGAAATAGAAACAAAGAAAAAATACAAAAAATCAATGAATCCAAGAGCTGGTTCTTTGAAAAGATAAACAACATTGACAGCCCACTAGCCCAGTTAACCAAAAGAGAGAAAGAGCACCTCCAAATCAACAAAATCAGAGATGAAAGGGGAAACATCACAACAAACACCA
>NW_008345224.1:2442276-2448231 GCF_000622305.1 Nannospalax galili
AAATCACATAAATGGGCTCAACGACAACCACATGGTCATTTCAATAGATGCAGAGAAGGCCTTTGACAAAATTCAACATGCTTTTATGTTCAAAGTCCTAGGAGGAAATTGGACTGGAGGGAACATACCTCAACATAATTAAAGCCATATATAACAAACCCACAGCCAGCATCATTTTAAATGGAGAAAACCTAGAAGCATTCCCGTTGAAATCAGGAACTAGACAAGCCTGTCCACTATCTCCACTTCTCTTTAACATACTGCTTGGAACTCTTTCAAGAGGAATAAGACAAGAGCAGGAAATTAAAGTAGTAAGAATTGGAAAAGTAGAGATCAAATTATCCCTTTTTGCAGATGATATGATATTATATCTAAGAGACACCAAAAATTCCACCAGAAAACTCCTAGAAATTATTAACACATTCTGTTAAGTGGCAGGTTCCAAAATTAACCTACAAAAGTCTGTAGCTCCTCTATATACCAATAACAAGCAATCAGAGAAAGAGCACATGGAAACACTCCCTATCTATCTATCTATCTATCTATCTAATCTCGGAAAAAACCTGACCAGAGACATTAAAGACCTCTACAATGAAAATTTTAAATCTTTAAAGAAACAGACTGAGGGAGACATCAGAAGATGGAAGGACCTCCTATGCTCATGGATTGGAAGAATTAATATTGTGAAACTGACCATCCTGCCAAAAGCCAATTATAGATTCAACACAATTCCAATCAAAATCCCCATGATATTTTTTCACAGAATTGGAAAAAAACAGACTAAGATTCATCATGGAAACACAAAGACCTCAGATAGCCAAAGCAACCCTGAGCACTAAAAGCAATGCCAGGGGGATTACTATACCAGATTTTAAGCTGTATTACAGAGCTATCATTATAAAAACAACATGGTACTGGCACAAAAATAGACCCCTAGATCAATGGAAAAAATGGAAGATCCAAATATAAGTAAACGCAATTTCAGCCCCCTGACGTTTAACATAGGGGCCAAGAATATTCACTGGAGGAAAGACAGCCTGTTCAGCAAATGGTGCTGGCAAAACTGGATCTCCACCTGTAAAAGAATGAAATTTAACCCCTATCTTTCACCTTCCACAAAAGTCAATTGCAAATGAATCAAAGACCTTAATGTAAAGCCTGAAACTCTGAAGCTGTTAGAAGAAAAGATTGGCAAAAACCTACAAGATATAGGTGAAGGAAAGGATTTTTAAAACCAGGCATCAATTGCTCAGGAAACAAGGTCAAGACTTGACAAATGGGACCTCATTAAACTAAAAAGCTTCTGTTCATCAATGGAGGCAACCAGGGAAGTGAACAGAAGGCTACACCTTCACCAATGGCCTCTTCTTGCCTCTTGGGGTACAAAGGCCTCCGATTCTCTCCATGACCCCTTTATTCCTGGAGTCTTTACTGCAACTGAAGCTGCACTTTCACCTATGGCCTTTCCTGGCCTCTGCATGCCTAGCCTCAGCTGCTCTCTGTGACCCCTTCACGCTTTCAACACCAGAACCATGCAGAAGACTATTACACATTACCAAGTCCTGCTTCCAGCTAGAGATAGAGGTTCGGGTCCCCTCTGTGTGCTGATCCTGAGGAAATACCTCCCAGAAGATTCCACCACAGTGATGCTGCTCTCTTGTTACTTACAGGTGATTTTTCAGCCCCAGCTAATCAGCACCAATTGTCCCAGTAAAGGAAAGGTTTTACTTCAGGTTCTGGTCTCTTCTAAAACACAGCTGATTCTTCAGCCCCAGCCAACCAGAACACACAGATTCTCAATTCAAAATCTCACACAAATAGCCCTGATAGTCTCAGCTTCCCTTTGAAGTTTCACAAGCTAGGCCTCCATCGTCCACAACTCTTTCAGCATAACTTTTCCAAGCTCCACAGCAACAAACTCTGAGCACGCAATGGCTTTTCCAGCCCAGTGTTCCAAACACTTCCACAATCCTCCCCAAAACACCAAGGTCAGTCTGTCACAGCAATATCCCACTCTCTGGTACCAATTTCTATTCTGGTTTGTTTCTTCATTGCTGTGACAAAATACTCTGACCATTACCAACTTGGGGAGGAAAGGGTTTATTTATCTTACATATCCCGGGTCACAGTTCATCCGGGAGCCCAAGGTAGGAACTCAGAGCAGGAACCCGGAGGAAGGAGCTACAGCACACGCCATGGAGGAATGCTGCTTACTGGCTTGCTCCTCTGGCCCCTGCTCAGCCTGCTTTCCTATGCAACACAGGCCCACCTGCCCATGGTTGACACCACCCACAGTGGGCTGGGCCCTCCTACTTCACTCATCAAGAAGATGCCCCTCAGATATGGCCACAAGTCCAGTCCAATAGAGGCAATCCCCCAATTGATGCTCCCTCAACTCTGGTGTGTCAAATTGACACTAATGCTCCCTCAACCCTGGTGTGTCAAATTGATACTAATGCTATTCAGCACACATACACAGGCACCAAAGATCCAAGTGCAACTGATTATGACTAGTAATAATCAGATACATACAGATTAGAGATGCGTGCACCAAGACCTCAGTGTTAGTAGCAAAAACAATGTGTCTTTCTGCAAGGAGCAATATATTCTAAAATAAAATGGAGATCTTTTTTAAAAGTTAAAAGCTCATTCAATTTTATGTCTTAAAGGGTTTATACTGAGTTCAATATTGTATAACTGTTATTAATTCGACAATGAACCTAAAAAATTTATAGCCACTTTTGAAAGAGATGTATCTTTGCTCTGGAAACTGTTATTATGTTAAAGCTGTAATGAAATGCTTCTTCTAAAAAATTTTTTAATAAAAAAAAGGGAGAAAAAGAAGAGAAAAACTGACTCTCCTCCTCCTAGCCACTATTACTTGCCAACCGATCCTCAGTTAGTGTTGTGGTTTCTTACCTACCTGCCCTGGCCTTGCATAAGTCTTGTGCATGCTGCCACAGCGCTGTTGGTTCGTACGTGTAACTACCCTGTGGTCTTTAGATAATACTGTTTCCTAGTGTTTATCTGCCACCTCTGGCTCTTACAGTCTTTCTGCCCTCTCTTCCATAATGACCCTTGAGCCCTGGGAGTAAAGGGTGTGATCTGGGTGTCTCATTTAAATCTAAACTGCAGTCACTTATTCTCTGCATGTTGACCAGTTGTGGGTCTCTGTGTCAATCGCCATCTGCTGCACGAAGAAACTTCTCTGGTAAGAGTTGAGAGGTGCACTGATCTATGGGTATAACAATAAAATAACAGAGTCAGTTTAATACTACATCTATTTAGCAGAATAATAGTAGTAGCTCTCCCCTATAACCTGTGACCTATCTACCCACAACTTCTAGGCTCTGAAAACAGTGCCGTGCATGTGCTCTATCTCATAAAGTGGGCCTTAAATCCAATAAGAAGGTGATTGGATACTCCTATAACTTTTGTGCCACTACTGCACCAGTGGGTATATCTTGCCAGGCCAGAGCCTTCTTCAGATTGCATGCTTTAGCCCTCCCCAAATCTAGGAGATAATGTGTGATTAGAGCCAAATTACATACAGCTGGCTGGGAAGAGTGGCTGGATACTCTGGTGAGGGTCGAATGACCCTGTTTGCCCTTCCTTTAATGAATGAGCACAACTGACAAGCCCAGTCATGACTGTGTTTAATGATCAGGCACTGTTTAAGTCACAATGATGACTTTATATAGAAGAGACTTCTATATAGTATCATCTCATTCAAAGGACATATAATTTAAAAGGATATTGTTCTAGGATCCACAAATGAAGGAGAACATGTGTCTTTTGTTTTTCTGGGTCTGTGTTACTTCACTTAGTGTAACAGTTCCTAGATCCATCCATTTACCTGCATATTTTGTTATTTCATCTTTACTGCTGAAAAGAACTCCATTGTGTAAATATACCACATTTTTGTTAACCACTTGTCAGTTGAGGGACACTTAGGTTGCTTCCATCTCTTAGCCATTGTGAAAAGAGCAGCAACAAACATGGTTGTACAAGTGTCTCTATAACAGGATGAGTCCTTTGGGTATATGCAAAGGAGTGGTACAACCACGTCAAAAGGTAGGTTCATTTTTAGTTTTTTAAGAGTTCTCCACACTGTTTGGGGGTTGCACTAGTTTGCAATCCCACCAGCAGTGAAAGAGCATTCCCCTTTGTCCACATCCTTGCCAGTATTGGTCTAATTTGTTCTCTTGATCCTAGCCAGCTTGGTTGGGGAAAGGTGATCCTTAGGGTGGTTTTAATTTGCATTTTCCTAGTTACTAATGATGTTGAGCACTTTTTGAGATGTTTCTTAGCCATCTCTATTTCTTCCTTTGAGAATTCTCTGTTTAGATCTTTAGCCCATCTTTTAATTGGGTCATTTGGTTTCTTGATTCTTTCTTTTTTGAGTTCTTTATATATTCGGGATGTTAAACGTCTGTTAGATGTGTCACTGGTGAAGATTTTCTCCCACTTTGTGGGTTTTCTCTTCACTTTTTTGATTGTTTCTTTTGCTTTACAGACGCTTTTATGTTTAATGAGGTCCCACTTATTGATTGCTTACCTCAATTCCTGAGCAACTTCTGTCTGATTTAGAAAATCTTTTCCTATACCTATATCTTGTAATTTACTGACAATATTTTCTTCTAATAGTTTCAGGGTTTCCTATTTCACATTGAGGTCTTTGATCCCTTTGGAGATGACTTTTGTGCAAAATGAAAGATAAGGATCTAGTTTCATTTTTCTACAGGTGGAGATCCAGTTTTGCCAGCACCATTTGTTGAAGATGCTGTCTTTCCTCCATTGTGTGTTCTTGGCACCTCTGTCAAATATCAGGTGGCTGAAATTGCGTGTACTCGGGTTTGGGTCTTCAATGATGTTCCATTGATCTATATGTCTAGTTTCATGCCAGTACCATGCTGTTTTTACGACTATTGCTCTGTAGTATACTTTGAGATCTGGTATAGTAATCCTCCCAGCGCTCAAGGTTGCTTTGGCTATTTGGGATCTTTTGTACTTCCATATGAACTTAAGGATTTTTTTTCTAATTCTTTAAAGTATGTCATGGGGATTTTCATTGGGATTGCACTGAATCTATATATTGCTTTTGGTAGGATGGTCAATTTTATAATATTAATTGTTCTAATTCATGAGCATGGAAAGTCCTTCCATCTCCTGATGCCTTCCTCAATCTCTTTCTTTAATAATTTAAAATTTTCTTTGTAGAGGTCTTTAATGTCTTTTGTCAGGTTTATTCAAAGTTATTTCATTTTTTTGCAGCAATTGCGAATGAGACTATTTCCCTGTATTCTTTCTCCAATTGATTATTACTTGTACATTGAAAGACAAGGCTACTGATTTTTTTGTAGATTGATTTTATAACCTGCCACTGTAGTGAAAGTGGCTCAGTACATAAGGGGATATGCTATGCAAGCATGAGGACCTCAGTTCAAATCCCTGGCACCCACGGAACAGTTGGGCATGGTCATATATTTGTTTGTAACCCCTGTGCTATGGAGGCTATGACAAGATCACTGGAGCTTTCTGGCCTTCAGCCTAACTCCAGGTTCAGACATCTTGTCTCAAGGGAAAAAGGTACAGAGTGATAGAGCAGGACACCTGATGTCCTCCTCTGTTCTCTCTTTGTGTGCTCAGGCACATACACCTGCATGCATGTACACAACACACACGCACATGCACACACACACTTACAGTCCCTGAAAGTTGCCTCCTCAACCTCCTTTAATATCTGATGCAGGGCTCTTCCTTCTATTCTTCACATGTTCTCCATTGACAGCATTGTGTCTGATGGAAAATGAAAGTCCTGATTTCACAGAGGTACCTTTTTTATTTCTGGGCTGGGAGAAATTTATTAAGGTCCCCGTGAAGTCTGACGGGAGAGAGCAGGATGGCGTCACTGGCCTGTCTAGATATGTGAGTGTCTTGACTCCCTGTTTTCTT
>NW_008345224.1:2448534-2450083 GCF_000622305.1 Nannospalax galili
GTATGATAACTTATGGGAAATTTTTCTAAAACTATGAAAATTTAATTTAAAATAATTAAGATATAAAGAAATTGATGATAGAAATTAAAATTTTGACTATGATATGCTATCACAATCATAATAGTGCCTGTGGGGAGCCTGGCTTCTGGGTGCTTGTTTTCTTATCTTTGTTTCACTTTTCTTGAATTACACAATAGGATTTATGACTTTACATTGGATAGAGAATTAAAATACATTTATTCTTGAAAATATCAATTTTTTGGTGCATAATCAATGTACTGACCATTGACTGCATGGAATGCATTATAAGAACTAGAGCACTTCTAGTGATAATATCTGTTTTTATCTACTGACCTATATTTGGACTTTATTTCACTTTTACTAATCTTTTTTTTCCTTTTGCTTTCATGTTCTAACTTTAAAATGTTGTATTTAAACTGGAACATTATTGATCCTCAGAGTGAACAAAGTAAGCATCTTTGTATTATAAAACCAAAGTATAATACATGGGTAGGGCTGGGGAGATGGCTCAGTTGGTAGACCGCTTGCCAGCTAAGCAAGAAGAACTGAATTCACTCCCTAGAAGAACATAAAAATCCTGCTGGCAGATGCAAGCCTGAAACCTCAGTACTGGGGAGCTGGAGATAGCAGGATC
Source organism: Nannospalax galili (assembly GCF_000622305.1). NCBI lineage: Eukaryota > Metazoa > Chordata > Mammalia > Rodentia > Spalacidae > Nannospalax > Nannospalax galili. The sequence goes on from NW_008345224.1 coordinate 2,449,190, forward strand.
TCTGGAGTTTGTGGGCCCGGTGGACAAGCCCAATTGATGAGCTCCAGGTTCAATGAAAGTCCCTATCTCAAATAATAAGGTAGAGAGAGAGAGAGAGAGAGACTGAGGAAGGACCATGATGTGGACCACTTGACTTTACATGCTCCTGTATACACACAAGCATGTACACATGAACACATATATACACATATACACCACCAACAACCACCACAACAAACCAAAACAAGTACACCTAGGTTCATATTATTAAATTAAAAAAAATAGGAAGAGAAACAAAGGCCGGTATAGAAGAATTCCAAATACTTTATGTAAATTAACTGACTTTGAAGAAGGTGGGCATAAATACCTGTTCCTTAAGTAGAAACCAACATTTTCTGGGAACTTACGGAATGATGAATGTATAACACTACAATATTATGTCTGGTAAAAATAACATCAGGTGACTAAGGTGAATCCCAAACAAGAATATCTCACATTGATAGGATGTTGCCTTGGAAGCATTTGAAGAAAATAGTACTTTCATTTTGTGATTTTTTTTTTTTGCACAGAACATGTAACCTCAGCCAAATCATAAGGAAAATAGAGGAAAACCAAAAACCAGAAAATATTGAACAAATCCCAACACAGAATCATTCTAATAAAATACGTGTCCCAAATCATCAAAAACAAGTTCAAAGCAAGAAAAGTACAAGGACTCTTCTGAGTCATTATAATGGAATGTAATGAGGCATCCTGAAGAATATCCTGGAGCAGTAAACATATATACAATGTAAACTAAGGAAGTAAGAAAAAGGATAGACTTAACTGATGATAATATATCAGCATCAGTTCACTCTAACTACAGCACCTCATAATGGGAGATTGGAGAAAATGAGCATAGGGGATATGCTAACT